>NC_044904.1:29492994-29542013 GCF_001633185.2 Quercus lobata | reverse complement strand
AAAAAAAAAAAAAAAAAAAAAAAAAAAACAATTATATATTGCACACACATATTCATTATAATTATTCAATTGAAGTAATGAAAAATTTTAAAAAAACTTTGGAGAAATATTGTAGAATAAAAGTTAATATAGAATGTCTTTATATCTTTCTCCTTAATTATAAAAATAAAAAATAAACATCCCAATCACCCACAATCAATCACATCATTTACAAAATCCACAAATCCAGTCCGACCTTAACATCAAAATCATAATTTCCATTGTTGCTCAATATAAAATGCAAGCCCCCTTCCTTGGTTGTAGCCAACTCTTATGGGTTAGGACTAGATGAAACAACAATGTTAGAGCTAGGTAGATGTCATTAAAAGATTGAAGGTACATGACATCGTTTTTGGTCTGTGTATATTTGATATGGGATAACATGATGGGCTATGGGTAGGTATTTATAAAGGGGTAGAAGTGCAAGAGGTGAAGGCATGAAGATGGATCCAAGAAACAAGTGAAGAAAAGCTATTTTATTAAAACTCGACAAATAGCTACTATCGAGACTAAATGGAAAGCTAACATAAGCTCAATCTATCAAAAATTAGGATTTTAGAATTTCCAGATTTGAAATTCGGCCCAAGCTGTATTATTTGTTTAGGGTTTCTTTTCTATCAACCCTAAACATATATAAGGCTTATTTTTAAGAGCCCTCACACACGGATACAAAGACCAAAAGTTTATTTTTCTTTATGAGAAGTTACTGCATTTGTATGCCATAGGATTTTGTAACTAAGTGCTTATTGATCTTCATCGTTTATGAAGTGAAGAACTTTGTAGCCAACAACAATTATTCAAATTGCTAGAGTTAGTCACGTACTGGGATCCGTGCAAAAGAGTTATTCACAGATTTGAGATTTGTGTATCAAAGGAAAAAAGGCTACCACATGATCAAGTCCAATTGGGTATTGGAGTGAAGGTTTAACTGTAAGATGATATTTTGAGATAGGCTAAGGTAGTGGTAAGATTTCTCATACTTGTAACTGCTTGATTATTGATAAGTAGATTCTTGGGAGTGATGACCTTAAATTCACTCGGTGAGGTTTTTTTCTTATGAAAGGTTTTTCCTATTTTTCAACAAATCACAGTATCAATTTAATTTCCACTGCATTTAGTTTATTTGGTGATTTGTTGGTGCCTCCATGATTTGTATGTAATTTGACCTAATTAATCAACTTGGGCAATTGAATTAATTAATTGGGGTCAAGCTATCTTAACCCAACAGTGTATATATGCAAGGGATGAAAAGTCTTGAAACGTTGAATCAAATGATACAAAGAATATATATTTTTTAATTAGAAAGGTATTGAAACATTGAACCAAATGAAACAAAAGGCCAATATTTAATTTGTTTTTATCTTTGATATGACACTTGAGACTATTTCAATTCTCTTGTTGTGCAGATAGCACCCCAGGACTCAAATCAATAACAGTAAATAAGCGGAAATCAAATAACAAGCACACACAAAGAACACAAGAATTTACATGGTTCGGCAAACTACCTGCCTCCACGGAGATGACGGAGAAATTTCACTATAAAAAATAGGAAGATACAATAGTGCACAAGAACACTCTCAAGAAACCCAAATCTCAATTACACCCTAACTCTCTCTCACCCACAAGACAAGAAAATACTATTCTTCTTCTTATGTGGCTGCTGCTAGGAATAACTCTCTCACACGGCTGCACTTGCTAGGTTATTGGGAATCATCTAAAGTGCCGCACATAACAATATATATATGTTATTAACCAAGTCGGCAAAGTAGTAATCCTTTTACAATTTGGATTCGATCAACTAAGGTGACCAAATTTGGGCTTGGCAATTCAAGCCACATAGGCCCAATATCAAAATCTCCACCTTGGCTTGAATTGATCAAGCTACACGAGGAAACTCCTCCATCGCCTCCACCTTCACCCTTAAGGGCTTACAAACTACAAAACATCAACCAAGTCCAAGTAGCCCTTGAACTTATCTGTTGGAACTAGAGGATTCCCAAGTCTTATTCTTCTGTAGTTACCCCATCTCTTCTACATCCCTATAAGACAATGGATCTCCACTACTAGTTATGAGAGCAAAGCTAACCATGTCTTCAAAGCCATATCTCTGTGGTGCTTTGTAAACCCGCTTCTTTCTACCTTTAGCAATTGAATAAGGCTCTTCATGTTGCTGCTGTGGATCAATCTCAACATCACCCTTATCATTAGGTGAACTATTCTCATCAAACTCCACCTTAATAGTTAATTTCTCATGTGGACTATCATCACATGTCTCTGCTTCATTCTGTTTCAACATAAAGGCTTCATCAAATATGACATCTTTGCTAGTCACCGTTTTCTTTGAGAATGGATCCCAAAGCCTGTAGCCTTTAACACCATTTTCAAGACCAAGAAATACGCATTTTCTTGACTTTGAATCCAATTTAGAAAGCTCTCCACTCTGCACATGCACATAAGCTGGACAACTAAAGATTTTTAGACTCGAATAATCAACTGGTCTACCTGACCAAACCTCTTCTGGAATCTTGAAATCAATGGTTGATGATGGAGATCTATTAATAATGAAACTTGTCATGTTAACTGTCTCTGCCCAGAATACCTTAGGCAACCCTGCATTCAATCTCATGCATCTGGCTCTTTCTGCTAAGGTTCTGTTCATTCTCTCTGCAACCCCATTCTGCTGTGGAGTTCCTTTTACTGTGAAGTGATGAGTAATGCCTTCTAATTCACAAAATCTTGTGAATTCTCTATCTCTATACTCTAGTCCATTATCTGTTCTAAGGTATTTTATTTTCTTGCCAATCTGATTCTCAACATGTGCTTTCCACTTTTTAAATATGCCAAACACATCAGACTTATGCTTCATAAAATAAATCCATACCTTTCTAGAGTAGTCATCAATGAAACTGACAAAATACTAAGCACCGCTATGAGAAGAAACTGATACTGGACCCCAAACATCTAAATGAATGTAGTCAAGAACACCCTTACTTGTATGAGAGCCTGTCTTGAAACTGACTCTATGCTGCTTCCCATACACACAATACTTGCAAAAGTCTAGCTTGCATGTCTTCACCTCTTTCAATAAATTTCTCTTGTGCAACTCTAACATACCACGTTCACCAATATGGCCAAGTCGCATATGCCATAATTTTGTGTTGTCAGTGTTGGACTCCACCGGAGTGGTGACTGCAACTCTTCCTACAACTGTGTTCCCAATCAATCTATAAAGTGTGATTACTTTTTGTCCCTTCATCACCATCAAAGCACCTTTGGTAATCTTCATGAGTCCACCCTTTGATGAGTATGAATAGCCCAAATCATCCAATACTCCTAAAGAAATTAAATTCTTTCTAAGATCTGGAACATGTCTGACATTACTAAGAATTCTCACAACTCCATCAAACATCTTGATCTTCACAGTACCAATTCCAATAACCGGGCATGTAGCATCATTACCCATTTGGACCATACCACCGTTGTAAGGCTTATAAGTGTCAAACCAATCTTTCTTTGGAGTCATATGATATGAGCATGCTGAATCTTAAACCCAAGATTCTAGTAGAACATTGTTACTTGATGAAATTGAAAGTAAATCTGCACCAACTTCACTGTCATCTGATGTTTCTTCAGCAACACTAGCTAATTCTAGGGGCTTCTTTCCATTCTTCTTCTCCATTAAATGCTCTTTCAACTCTTTACATTGATTCTTATAGTGCCCTTTCTTATGACAATAAAAGCATTTTACATCTTTCTTTGAACATGATTTAGATTGTGATCTATTCCTGTTAGAGTTCCATCCTCTTGACCTGCTTCTCCCCTATTGCTTGACTCAGACTTTACAATAAGTCCATCAGCCTGAGAACCATCGCAATCTTGCTTCATCTTTATATGTGACAAGAGAGCACTAGTCACCTCCTCGAGTACTATAGTCTCTTTCCTGTACATCAACGTAGTCACTAGATGATCAAAAGAAGTAGGAAGCGATGCTAATAAGAGTAACGCTTTATCTTCGTCCTCATATTCACCCCAAAACTTGACAGTTGGGTGTTCAACATATTAAATGTGTTGAGATGCTCCAATAGATCTGAACCCTCCTTCATATGAAAACTATATAGTTACTTCTTCACGTACAACTTGTTCGTCAGATTCTTTCTCATATAAAGACCTTCTAGTTTTTCCCAAACCTCCTTTGCTGCCTTTGCTTCTAGGATGTTGTGAATGACCTCATCACCAAGGTTGAGGTGAATAGTGCTAGCTGCTTTCTCATCCATCTCTACCCATTCTACATCCTTCATCGTTTCCAGTTTCTTCTCCTTCCCAAGCAAGGCCTTATGAACTCCTTGTTAAATTAGGAGATCCTTCATCCGCCTTTGCCAAAGAGAAAAATTTCCCTTACCACAAAATTTCTCTACATCATACTTTGTGCTTGACATCTTTACTGTATTCAAAGGATTGAATCCTAACCTTGCTCTGATACCACTTGTTGTGCAGATAGCACCCCAGGACTCAAATCAATAACAGTAAATAAGCAAAAATCAAATAACAAGTACACACAAAGAACACAAGAATTTATGTGGTTCGGCAAACTGCCTACCTCCACGGAGACGACGGAGAAATTTCACTATAAAAAATAGGGAGATACAATAGTGCACAAGAACACTCTCAAGAAACCCAAATCCCAATTACACCCTAACTCTCTCTCACCTACAAGACAATAAAATACTATTCTTCTTCTTATGCGATTGCTGCTAGGAATAACTCTCTCACACGGTTGCACTTGCTAGGTTATTGGGAATCATCTAAAGTGCTGCACATAACAATATATATATTTATTGTGACTTGTTATTTGGATTCGGTCAACTAAGGTGACCAAATTTGGGCTTGGCAATTCAAGCCACATAGGCCCAATATCAACAAATTCTTTTTACATAGAAAGTGTCACTTGGTAGAACATCATTCTTTCCCACTTGAGGTTTCTGCTTTTATATATACTAGTGTTTAACCCGCGCAATGCGAGGGATCATTTTATGTAATAGAAAACAATCAACATAACAATACATTAAAATTCGTCAAGTGCATGTTGTACAGCCCCTCATTTGTCCTATAATTGCAGAAATTCTATCAATAAAATACAATACAAAATATCACTCCTTTCATATGTTACAATAGTTTTCATCTAGAAACAAAATATCAAGCACACGATATATATCAAGCAAACTAACCACAAAGTAAAGGTCTTTTATGTTAGTTTTTTTTTTTTTTTTTTTTTTTAATAAGCCTTGGGTTTATAGAGACAAAACATAACCTTAATTCACAGCACATACTTTGAAAACATTCTGTTTTTTTACTCCTCATTCTCTAAGGACAATTACTTTTTTGGTTTCCATGTTAATATGTCAAGCATATCACACCAATACTTGTGTGATCCAAACTCACATTCTCACAAAATCTAAAGTTATATATTACAACGTCCTTAAAATAAAATTTTAAAAAAATAATAATTCCAGTAAACATACACAAAATAAAATAATAGATGCAAGAAACCATTGTTTGCAAGGGACTAAACTTAATTTTATGGTGGGTATATATTACAAAGCAATTTGTTGGTTATTTTCTTGCATTCAACTCTATATACCTGCAAATAAAAATACAACCTAAATAAAATCGCATATTTTCATGCAACAATAATTGCACAGTTCCAACGCTATTTTTTTTATAATAAAAACTGACACACACACACACCAAATAGAAAGGAGGAAACCAAAAAATTAAAACAATAATAAATAAAAAAGAAATTGACATTCCCTCACTTCCCCACTCTTTGTCTGTACTGAATCTAATTTAAGGAGATGACAGACATCATCAAATAATTTGCCACCAACAACAACTGTTTCAAAGGGGAACCCAATCTGGAATTCTTGGAAATTATTTTTAGCATTGCCACTAATCAGCTAATATCAGTCAGTTACATTCAAACTAACTAAATTCATACATGCACTAAAGAATTAAACCTAGTATGTAAACATTATAAACTGAAAAATCAATGTGTATATAAATAATATCAAGGAAAAATACTTCTAAACTAAAGTATCTCTTAATTAGCACACAGACGCAATTCAAAGGACTCAAAATTCCATTTATACACTTCTCTAATTATGGGATTAAACCTAGGGCATGAATGAAAGGGGGGGGGGGAAGACACTTGTTCTGAAAATGAGCAACCTGGCATCAACACATGATTTAGAAAAAATGATAATTGAAATCTTATAAGTTATAACTAAAGCAGATTTGGTTCAAGGTTTTTCTGAAGGTTGTGGGTTTAAGAGAATATAGTTATTGATCCTCAAGAAGCTTACATGATAGTAATGATTACATTGTCCTTATTAGCTTTAATATGAATATCACGATCAACATACTCTTGTAAAAGCTCAAGCTCATCAACATTGAGAAACGATAGTGAAACTCCTAAGTCCTACTTGAAGCTCCATCAAGGCAATGTACTTTTGCAGTGGGACTTGATATTGTCAGATGTTCTACATCAATTTCTTCTCCTAGGATTAGTAAAATACAAAAAAGGGTCAGCAAAAATTTCAAACTATGAGAACAATGAATCAGATAAAACAATGCTATAAGCCAATATCACTAATACAACCTGAAGTTGTTGAGACAAAATTATTGGAGGCAGAAGACTGTGCACGTAATGAGCATCCCTCTCTTTCTCAGAGAAAACAAGTCCTTTGTTGTACTGGGGATCCCTAAGCAAAGAATAACCACTACACCACAACCATACACACCTCACATAATTTAGTTCAGAATTCAGAAAGTTACATGTCAGAGATTATAGTATAGTTCTGAAAAGCGATAAAAACAAAGTCCCCTGTTATCTTAGAGTAGCATTTTTGGCTTTTGAACTTCATTTATATTTACATATATTAATTTATATGTTTTATCCACGTAAATTATTTTTTGGAATCAACCAAGTGGGGCTTCAGTTTCGAACTGAACCCAGATCAGATTGCACCATATCTTTTAAGAAAATGATAGGAAACTCAGATAATTTTTTTTTTTTTTTTTGAAGGTTAATAATGATTCCAACAGCATAAGATCAATAGGATAAAAAAAAAAAAAAAAAAAAAAAAAGAAGTGTAATAAACATGTGATCACAAAAAGAACCCTTCATTTTAAGTATTTAGGAACTTTCAGATTCTAAAAGGCCAAGAAACTACACTACAAATCATATAAAAAACAAAACAAAACTCTCCCCTTTTACAATCAAACATCCCTATTCACCCATGTAGCAGTCCCTTCCCCTCCCCTCCCCTTTTCCCTTTCTGACTTTCTGTTACTTTAAGTATGTTGCGAGAAGACCTGCAGTTTCTTGTTTCTCAATCTTTTCTAATTGTCTTTGTTCATTATCTAATTCATATAAATAAATGAAAGGACCAACTGTAACAAATAAATTATTAAGACCTCCTTTACTCAAAGAAAAAAAATCTCAATCTATAAAACACAAAGAGGCATTCACAGTATACATACTGCATCTGCATTAATAGGCATTGATCAAAAAAATATCCAGTGATTCAATGCGTATTAATAATTGATGAAAGTTTTTAAATAATAATAAGACAATTGCTCTTTTGGTTTCCATGTTAACCAAAACATAGCAAATAATCCAGGAAACCATAATTCCACTTAGAAAAAATTATAAATCATCCTACAATGTAAAGTGTCAGATTTAAAAGTAGCAAAGGTGAAAATCCCTAACATTACCCAAGAGTGAAAATCCCTAATGTTACCCAAACCAAAATACATCGATGATGATTTGAGACAAAGCATCCAAAGAAAGAGAATAAATCCATCTATCCTTCAATAGGTATCAAAGGAAAACCCTAGACAATTCAGCAGGAGGGGAAAATTTTAAATATAGAAATTCAAATAGGAAAAGCACCGGTGAGAAGTTACAGGAATTGAAAATAGTGGTTGAAGTGGGAAAGAGTGTACTTACCTTCCAAATATACTACTGCAAAGAAGGGATGGGGGCAGTAAAAACAATCAGAGTAGCAAGGATGGGGCAAAGGACGCATAGAGCATATGGCAATTAGAAGGGAAGCAATAGGGCAGAGAATGAACAATGACAAATAGTTATTCTAGAAGAATTAATATTAAACAAATATGAAAATTTCAAGCACAGAGAAATTGATTTTGAAACGTAAAAGGAACAGAGCTACAGATATAAAGGGAAGGAACCAAATTGATTGAAATAAAGAGAGCATGCGTAAGTAATTGGGGGAAAAAATGAACTCAACTAACTCATACCTATTCTTGGAATTCATCATCTTATTCTTTATAGGACCTAGATTAAGGAAAAAGGTCCAATTTACTTTTTTATTCCCACTTGACTTGTAAAGCTTACATCTTTGTCTAGAAAGTATGAAAGTTCAAATAGTGTAAAAACACCCTTAAACGTTTAGACTCTCAATTTACAAATTAATCAATTCAAGTTTTATGTCAAACAATTAGTGTGTGGAAAATGAACAAAAGCTATAAAACAGAATTGGAAAACAATCTAAGCCAAATTAAAATCACAACCCACAGCAGATAATAAAAGGCAAAAATAAAAGAGAAGGAAGATGCAAACACAAGGACAACACACGATGTGTTATCGAAGAGAAAACCGAAGCCCTCGGCGTAAAACCTCTTCGCCGCTCTCCAAGCGGTAAGTAATCCACTAGAAAATGTAGTTGGGATACATGGACAGCAATAGACCCTCCAAGCCTAATCTATCCAGTGCACCTAAGCCCTCCAAGCTTCTTGCTCCAACGAGGTTGCGCCGAACCTATTTCTTTTCTAAGTTCCCGGATTCCGCTACTTGACCATAGCATCAACCAATGTAAATTGGTTCCTTCCTAATTGCTTCCCTGAACACCAAACAACCCTCTCACAGTAATGGATATGGTGAGAAAAAGTTTTGGTAAAATGCCTCTCAAGGGTTTAACAATGGAAAGGAAGAGAGTTGAGGAATTTGAAGAGACTCTTAAGTAAAGATTGTAGATGAATCAATCTTATTTTACTCTAGGGTTTCTCTCTCAAAATTCTCTCTGGAAGCTCTCATTCTTTTGTGGGTATAAGGGGTATTTATACTAGGGTTAGAAAAGAATGTGAAACGTCAGGTTTTTCAAAACAGGGGTGGCTCGTGGCTTAGACTCGTAGCTTGACTGAGTCATGAGATCCCCACTCGATAACAGAACGGTCAGTTGTTCTATTTTGTCCTGTAGTGCTCCAGCTAGCATGACGCTTCAACTTCTAGCATGCTTGGCACGTGTGCTGCTTCTGGTGGCTTGCAACCACGAGTCACCCACGAAATCAAGCCGCGAGACTCTGTTTTCTTGCACACTCTTGAGCATTCAATCACTTTATCTCACTCACAACCCTCACAACAAACCCACCTAAATACAGGGTTACTAATTGCTGAAATACAAGCAAATTTGGCATGGAATAAAGCCAACAAGATGGTTGATTAAATTCAACCTTACAAAGTATCTGAAAGAAACTACGTTTTAACCCAGAAATTGTAGATAAATAAACATGAACAAATTTAACCCAAATAATCAAAACAGAATCACTTATAACTCAAATACCATAATGAGAACCAAATATAACCTAAAGACCCAAACAAATATCAAAGCCTGATCAAAATGTCAAATTGAAAGGCGAAGAGAAAAGCTTAATTTGAATAAAAAAATTGCAACCAATCCAAACAAAATATCAAACCCTAATCATAATTGATAAACAAACTTAAATTGAAGATAAAAACTCACCGGTATATGACGGTGTTGGGATGCTGAAGGAGTGAGAGAGCGATGATGGGCTATAGTTTAGGGGTTTTGAGAATTGAGAGAGGCAGAGAAAATGGCTTCAACATGGAGGAGGAGGCAGAGAAGAAGAAAAGCTTTATCGGGAGTGGGTAGTTTTGGGTTTTTTGTGTAAATTGGGCTTTCAAACGTTGTAATGATCGGGATTTTGGTTGGATTTAACCATAAACTTGGTAGAAACGATGTTGAGTTTTCCGTTCTGCCTCTTTCTTTGCTTCTTTCCCTGTTTCCTCTTCGCCTCTCTCTATCTTTCATTGCCTCTCAATTTCTATTTCTGTGTATGCTTTAGTTGTAACCGGTTATTTTTTTGTTATTTATAATAACAGGCTTTTAATCGGTGTGTAGCAATTCCAAACAACATAATTTATAGCTTTTTAAAGTGGAACATGCCTGAATTTTAGATAAACACTTTTCCTATTTGTCACCATCTCCTTAATTGTAGGAACCCACTTTCTCTCAGCTTCTGCTATTATATATAACTAGCATTTAACCCGCGCAATGCGCAGGGAAAATTATACACTTTTAATATGCCATCAAATTGACATAACAATACAATTAAATACAACAATTAATATGTTTATTAAAGGCTTTTTTTTTAATAATGCCAATCAATTCCAAAAACAAAAATTACAATTGTGAAATGTAGTGTCAAGTTTAATAACAATGTCAAAAGTCCAAAATTCCCCATAGAAAAAAATAAAGTCTAAGTACTTATTAACCAAAAAAACATCTAGTGAGCAAAGCCATATTCTAGCTAGGCCTAATGTACTATAAATGCCAGCTTTGTTTCACTTGGATGAATTGAGTCATCATCAGCCACCTGCAAAAACTATAGCACATATGTAGAACCCCCTCAAATGGATTCTTTGGTGTGCTAAATGGGTGATTGTTGTCCAACTAGAGGCAATAGCATAATGAAGATCTATTTAAATGTAATCTTTGAAATAATAGAAATTAATACAACCTTTTGAGCTACATGTAAGGAGAACATATTCAATACTAATATAAGGTAAAATTCCAATGTATAAATACAAAGAAACAATATTTTAATTTCTATTGGTAGAAAGTAAGTGATAGATAAGAGAAAGCATAACTAATATAAAAAAGAACTTTGATGTACTTATATAAGCATTATAAGATCTTTTTTAGCCGTAGCACTAATCAACAGATTGATGTAGATGCCAAAGATTGTTGTTCTAGTCTTAAATAGATATAAACAAATAAAGCATCAAACATGGTTAACAATTGAAAATTTTAATATATAAACATCATCTAAATTAAATCTGTGAAAAGTTGAAAACCATAAAAGAACAAAGAACCTAAAACAAAATTGGAAAAGAAAAATAAATTCATATTTTTCCTCTGCTAAGTTACAATTTGCTCAATATTTTGTAGTTTGAATTCTAAGAATGCATCTTACAATCTTAGCCACCAAATTTCCACTATGGAAGTTTCAAGTGTGTAATGGTCGTAAGCATTATAATGCCAAGAGATTTTTTTTTTTTTTTTTTTAAATAATTAAAAGCACATAGTTCTTGTAATTCAAATGGTTTTATTTTTTGATAAGTTGTAATTCAAGTGGTTCTTTAGGAAATTATACTAAACCGATGTCCAAAGTTGAAGCACATACATGCTAGAGGAATTGCATCTAAAATCTCATCTTTAAAAAATTTAAACACATCAAGCAATTTGTATATTTTCTGTTTTCTTAACTTTTTACATCAGACTATTAGAGAATAGAGGTAAAATTTCTTCTTTACACCAAGTATAGACATTTCCTTCACTTTAGATAGACTATTAATTCTACTTTAATTCCTTATCAAAAAGAACTCTGAAAGAAAAACACTTCCATTTCTGCACAAACAACATCAAAAAAAATTTCTCAGTTGGTACAAACTACTTTCTATTCTTCTCAAATAGCACTTGGATTTACATATCCAAAAATTGGGTTTTATTAAATACTCCAGAATATTTATAAAAAAAAAAAAAAAAAAAAAAAAAAAAAAAAAACAAAACTCAGTAAATAATTAATTATTTTCATTCATATACCAAAGCAACAATACCAGAATAACCTTCTAAAATATAAGCCTTTTTCTGTTCTTCATGAGCAAAATTCTAGCAATGCAAAACAGCTACCAGTTCAACTTCTAGAGGATTTTCAAATTGTCCTTTTTTTTTTTTTTTTTTTTTTTTTTTTTTTTTTTTTGCATAGCAGTCATTGGAAGAAACAATGAATTTCTATAACGGCACCCACTCCAGCAGCTCCCAACTACTAAAAATATCTTCCTGTAGTGGTTAATTGTGCATTGTACCTCGGTTTTCTGCACTATTTTATTGTTGATGAACTGACAGAATTCGTCCAGAAGCAAACTAAATTTCAGTTATTGAAAACAACTGAAATAAAAAATTTATTCAATTCGAAATGAATCTGTTTGACTGCCAAATGTATATTGAACAATATATAAGAAAACCTTGAATAAAAAAAATTACATTAGCTCACATTTAAAAAAAAAAAAAAAGGGTTGACTTATGAATCCAAAATCTTCTCAACTACATTACCAAAAACAAATCATTTCACTTGTCCTTACTAAATTTGCTTGCAAATACGTAAATTGACTGCTTACAAATAAAGAAAATATACATTGTTACACCTCTGTGATATAAAAGACACAATAACCAACATCTTGAGTTATTCTTGTTACAGTACAACGTTATGGGAAAACAATGCACTTCAAAACACTAAACTAAGTGGCATAATCTTTAATGGGACATTGTAGGCATCAATACCTATTATAAAAATATGAAGAATGGAAGTATTTGCCTATTTTAAAAACACCAAACATTGATATATGAAACAGCAAATGAATTCCACTAACCATTACATATATCTTGAATTCCATCCAACACATGATAGACATTATTAATTTAGCCAACTTTGAAAGCAAAACAATATATATATATATATATATGAATAAATTTCTACTTTGATTTTAGTTTAATTTTTTAGTTTTGTTCTAGACCTACTATCATATAGTATATCTTCAATTTGTTATGCCTTCCAAAAAGAAAAATAAGAATAATATTATTACATCAAAACCAAAATAATTAGATTGGCTAAAGAAACAATATATATATATATATATTTTAAATCTTATAGTTGAAGATAATAATTCTTTACTACAAATTGGCAGGACTGATAGATACAAATATTTATGCATGTGCACATTTATATACCTTGCTGCCCCTTTTTTTAACCATGCCAAAATTCCAATGAGATAATTATGATAAATCTTTAATCATCTCAAAACAGAATAAAAGTACTTATAGAGCATGCTCTTAAAAAAATTCCAAGGCATAGGTAGGAGCTTTCACTGTGAATGACCTCAAGCTATGTATCCAAACCCAATTTTGCATCCCACCTTGGCTGTGGGAAATTTTAGACCAACTCTGTAAAAAAAAAAACTATTCAAGTTCTATTTTTTCAACCCACAAATTAGCAAACAATATTTTTAAAAGGCAATCTTTAAAAGAAAAAACATATTATCACCAAAACTAATCAAAGACGTAAATGTGTTTGCGAAATTGATTTACCAATTGCGATTTCTATAAGCTTTTATTAAAAAGATAAATTGCACATACAAATGTGACCTATAGAAACTAAAGCAATAGAAATCCAAAACTTACTACATAAATAAAAACCAAACATTACAGAAAAATACTTCAAAAAGTAACTAAAAGTTAGGCTTATGATAAAAAAGACTTCTCAATCTAATGGGTCCAAAATTCTTTTTTAAATATCCTTGACACAACAAATTCTCTACTAATAATGCAATAGGCTCTTACAATATTAAAAAATAAAAAAGACCAAAACCGAAATATCATATTATGTTCAATCATAGAAACATTATGGCCTTTTGCTACGTTTTTCTAGTATCATCCAAACAAACCATGCTTTCTCATCTTGTAGTTTGCAATCGTAGTTTCTGTAAATTATATGACAGAAGACTATGTATTGTAATATCTTTTTCACTTACCGAGATAGCTTACCAATAGATATCAGTTGCTATATAAATTCCATCATCAATGACAGAAGCATTTCTCACTGTTTTATGTTTTTTTATTTAAAAAAGTTATTACCTCACAACAGGCTTACCTAGGCTCCAAAAACCATACCAAACATAGATAGTTTCAATTTTTAGTAGATTTTATAAATGAGATAACATGCACACACAAAAAAGAAGAAGAAGAAGAAGAAGAAGAAGAAGCTTGTTCTATGTATTAAATTTTCACAACAAAATAAAAATATAAAAGTATGGTTCAATATCAATAGTTTGAGATTAAATTTAATCTCCTTGGTGGGCTAACAAACAAAAATTAAAATAAAGGAAACTACAACTACAACTCTTTTTTAATCTATATAGTATACCAGTACCACTCCTTCATTGAGGAATTTTATCAATCATATATATACACAAACCCTCCCCCCAAAAAAATTCATTAGCATTGCTAAAATCAATGCAATAAACTTTAACATGAAAGAATTAAGAAAACCCATAAAAACCAAAAAATAAAAAACAGCCCACAATCCTTTTCACACTCAAGAACAGGTGGAACCTTTTTATTATCTTGACAATCCTTCCTCATTAACTGTACACTGCCACCAACAATAGCCAAGTTGCTCTCTAAGAAGCTTTCATGTACACAACCCAACCATCAAATCACAATGAAAGTTGTCACCCACCTGCCAATAAAAAAAATCTAATATTATACTTCTGAAAATATCAGAGACTTTCTCTGCAGCCAAACACAACAATAAAAAAGGGGGGAAAAAAGGAAAGAAAACATGCTGAAATAAAGAAATGGAACCTTATTGAAAGCAAATTGAAATCTAAAAAATGAACAAACAATTTAGTCTTATAATCCAAATTGACTTTCGAAATCAACAATACTTGAACTAAAAGCAATTTGAAAATAAAAGAATTAGTAAAACTAAATAAAAGGTAAAACAATTCACAATTATATTATGCAATTCTGTCAGAAAGGGAGGAAAAGAGTGACCTTGAAGGAGTTGGTGCTTTGGGCTAATCATCACTGGGGAAGAGAATAAAAAAGGCCAACAAACATCACTTAAGAATTTTATCAAACAGCTTGTGTACATGTAAAAGAAACTACACTTAATGAATCATTGACAAAAAAAACTTCCTAAACACGTATGTATTAGTACTTCCAAATTTGCAATTTGAGCCCATATCTAACCAAAGTTTCCTGGACAATATTCATGTGCATATTAATTAACTTAAGATTAAATTCCCATTCTAAACATATTGGGCATAAATCAGCAATTTCAATCTAAGAAGAACAAATTCCAAATCAAATGAAAATTGAAACTCTAATAGATGATGGGAATAAAGTTGAGAATAATAATGAGTTAGGAGAGCAATAAAATTGATTACTTGAGCAAACAAAGTCTTGAAAGAAATGAGAGGTACCCATCAGAATCTCTGTTGGACCTATGAGAACAACTTGCTGCAAGGTTTCGTGAGAAGAAACCTCTGTTTCCTGAAAAGTGAAAGCCAAAAGAGAAAGAAATATACGAAATAAAGAAAACACAGAGAACAAATTGGAAGTAGAAAGTAAAACGAAAATAAAAAGCAACTTGCAGTTTTGGTTTTCAGATGGTTCTAGGTTTTTATGCTTTGAAGTTGTGTCCCTAAAACCAAACACAACAATTAATAACAGGAAATAGAGATTAAAAAAAAAATAGTAAGCATGTCAAATTAACCATTTAAATTAGGGGAAAAAAATGGTGGGAGAAAGAAGAGGTGCCTATCAGAGAGACTGAACATTAAAATGTGAAAAATATCATTGAAACGTTTCCTTAATGCACCAAACAAAAAGTGACAATATTTCGGTGTTTTTAAATGTAAATACAAAATCAACCACTTGTTAACAGAAGTATAAATTAAGAACTGGGAAAATAATGGGGAAAATTTGTAAAAACTTACCTTTGATTTTGGTACTCATTCTAACGCATTTTATACCTCAATCACTGTGATAAGTGAATGCCATAGCCTTTATCGACAACCGCAGGAAAACTTTTTTTTTTTAATTTTTATTATTAAAAAATGCACTTAAATAACTTTACAAAAATGAAAAAAGAGAACATAGGAAACCAAAATATATCGAAGAGGTAATGAAATATATATCAATTAAAAAAAAATAAAATAAAAAAAAACCATGAATGAAATGCCATGCATGTAGGCAGATACCAAAAACGAATGCAACCCAAATAGGCAAAACAAAACCTATTCTAATCCAAATTCCTGAGTAAATTATTAAAAAATCTAAATCTAAACCAATCCAACCAAGAAATTCAAAACTAATTTATATTCAATTCCCAGATTTGAAAAAAAAAAAAAAAAAAACAAAAAAAAAACAAAAAACAAAAAACATTAACTTTACTGGTTATGGGTACATGGCCTATCTCTCTGATGGTGGCAGATTTTTCTCTACCCAGCCCCCAGTCCGTGCCTTCTCTGTTTACCATTCTGCCAAGGTTTTGGGTCTGCAAAATTGTTTAATGAAACTTTTTGATTTCATCGCCTCTCTCTATTTCTGACCCAAAATACCAATCTATTAATCAAAACCAAATCTGACCCAAAATACCAATCTAAATCATAATTAACACCTAATTGATTCTCCAAATAATAACCAAAAACCCTAAAATTTTAAATTTAAAACAGAACTATACCAGTAACGATTCCGATTCCGATAGTCGGGTAGTGAGTGGAGGCTTACGATGACGGCAGAAGATCTGGGTGGCGCCCTTCTCTCTATCTCTGCCCCTCTATTTCATTCTTGACTCCTCTTCATTCTTGACGCTTCATCTTCCTTACTTCTTCTTATTCCAAGGAAAGAAATTAGTGGATAGTTAGATGAAGAAATCTGACAGGAAGTGAGAGACATCTTTTCATTCTTGATTGCAAACTGCAGTTTTTGATCTCTCGATCTCTCTCTCCTTCTCCGTTCTCTGCCTCTCTATTTCTCTGTCTCTCTTTTCTCTCGGTCTCTCTTTCTCCTTTCTCCGTGTAGCAGTCTTCTTCTTTTTTTTTTTGGGGGGGGGTGTCTTAAGCGGTTAGTTTTCCTTTTTATACCAAGAAGGCTCCAAACAGTGTTTAACGTAGTGAAAAATTATAATTTGTCGCTTTTAAACGGTGCGTAGCAATACCAAACAATGTAATTTATCCCTTTTTGGATTGAAATGTATCTGAATTTTAGATAGGCAATGTCCCTATCCTATTTGTCAACACCTCCTTAATTTTTTGGATTGAAATGTATCTGAATTTTAGATAGGCAATGTCCCTATCCTATTTGTCAACACCTCCTTAATTGTAAAAATCCACTTTCTCTCAGCTTCTGCTATTATATATATATATATATATATATATTTATAGATTAATGTTTAACATGTGCAATGCACAGGGTCATTTTAGATATTAATGATTTTTGCATCCAACATAACCTTAGTTCTCATACTTTCACTACATACATTCAAACCTAAATAATTTTGTATATTTAAACATATAGTATCTAATATCCCCTAAAAATTTTAAACATTAGTCTCTTCAAATCACTTCATGTATGTACTTCCATTCTCCAAGAGACCACTTGGACTAACATATGATATGAGCAATCACCACTGTTATTACTTTCATTGCAATCAAATGAGTTCAAATTAGGGGAATTCTCTAGAACACCTGAATTTTGCATGAAAATATGCAATATCTTCAAAACCATCCAATATCACATACTAATAGTAACAATTTATAATAGCGGAAATCATATAGAAAATAGGGCAAATATATCCAACTGAATTGGTATGCCATCATTGTCTAAACAGTTAGGACTAAATCTTCAAAGTTGAGTCAATACATTGAGGAGGATATTAAGCTAATCCAAAATATCATTGTAAGAAGCAGTTATAGCACCGAATTTGTTAGGAGTTTGATGAAACCTAATAAAAAAAATGAACACAATAATTACATAATGGCAAGATGATAGGCCTGTAATTTAGATTATATATAGACCATCAAGAAAATATATTCAATTGCAGGTTTATTTTGTCACAATTATGTAATAGGAGAAATGAATATATGTTGATAGTTGATAATTAATATATATATATATATATATATATATATATATATATATATATTTATATTTATATATGAACGTTTAAATAGTGTAAAAACACCCTTGAACGTTTAGACCCCCAATTTACAAATTACCAATTCAAGCTTTATATCAAACAATTAATGTGCGGAACATAAACAAAAACTTAATACAGAATTGGTAAACAATCTAAGCCAATTAAAATCACATCCACAGCAGAAAATAAAAGGCAAAGATAAAGGGAAGAGAGATGCAAACATAAGGACAACATACGATGTGTTATCGAAGAGGAAACCGAAGCCCTCGGCGTAAAACCTCTCCGCTGCCCTCCAAGCAGTAAACAATCCACTAGAAAATGTAGTTGGGATACATGAACAGCAATAGACCCTCCAAGCCTAATCTACCCAGTGTACCTAAGCCCTCCAAGCTTCTTGCTCCAACGAGGTTGCGCCGAACCTATTTCTTTTTTAGCTTCCCGGATTCCGCTACTTGACCATAGCATCAACCAATGTAAATTGATTCTTTCCTAACTGCTTCCCAGAACACCAAACAGCCCTCTCACAGTAATGGATATGGTGAGAAAAGGTTTTGGTAAAATGCCTCTCAAGGATTTAACAATGGAGAGGAAGAGAGTTGAGCAATTTGAAGAGTCTCTTATGTAAACATTGTGGATGAATTAATCTTGTTTTACTCTACAATTTCTCTCTCAAAATTCTCTCTGGAAGCTCTCATTCTTTCGTGGGTATAAGGGGTATTTATACAAGGGTGAGAATGGAATGTGAAACGTCAGGATTTTCAAAACAGGGTTGGCTCGCGGCTTGGCCTCGCGACTTGACTGAGTCGCGAGATCCAGTCGCGAGATAACAGAACGGCCAGTTGTCCTATTTTGTCCTGTAGTGCCCCAGCTAGAATGACGCTTCAACTTCTAGCATGCTTGGCACGTGTGCTGCCTATGGCGGCTTGCAGCCGCAAGTCACCCGCAAGATCCAGCCGCAAGACTCTGTTTTCTTGCACACTCTTGAGCATTCAACACTCTATCTCACTCACTACCCTTACAACAAACCCACCTAAATACATGGTTACTAATTGTTGAAATACAAACAAATTTGGCACGGAATAAAGCCAACAAGATGGTTGATTAAATTCAACCTTACAATCTCCCCCTTTGGCTATTCCGTGACAAAACCCCAAAACAGACTCTAGACTTAACATGTGAGTTGTGAACAGTTGAGCAAAACTCACTCACACCTAATTCTAGAAACTGTGAGGCACTTGAATCATATGAACATGGAACTCCTGAAACACAACAATACACCATGATCATTGTATGCAAAAAACATGAAATGCATATGAAACAGGTGTAAAGTGATCAAGCAAAGATGAAGTTAAGAAACAAACCATGGCTTGATCAAACAAGGTAGTGATCACAACACTCATTCACACTTGGAATGAACACTTGAACATACAAGCTAACAAGAACAATGCAAGTTCCTTGTATGCCTAACACTTAACCAATGCATAATACACTAAGTATATGCATCTAGGAACAATCCTACAAGGACACAAGAGTGACAGTACTTAACAAGAAAATGCATAACATTTAGATAGAAGTACTGATTTAACAAAAACATAGAGGCTGCATAAAGTATGGTACAAACCATAAAACTTACAAATAAAGAACATAAACTCTAAAAACTTACAAAAGCAACATGGGTACAAACCACAAAATACTAAATATAAACTTGAACAATATAAACTAAAAGTGCTTAGAATTTCTCCCCTTCAAAGTGATGAGAAGCTGTGATACACTTGGAATATATATACTTGTAACCTGAAACACTTGCACAAAACACATTAGACCCTCAAGGTAAAGCAAGTAATAAAAGGACAAGTATAATGTAGCAAGTAAATTACGATCAAGTAAACATGATGTGAAACATGTGACCAACTTGATCATACACCAAAACAGTCATATAGAAATGACTACAATGATCACATAACAAAGCAAATGATCATCCAAACATGCATTCAATGAAGCACAATAGCATAGGGATATATGCATGTCCAAAACAAAAACATGATGCGATGAGAACCACAAAGCATAACTCAAGCACCATAAAGCCAACAAGAAAACAAACAGAACAAAGTTTTCTTATTATCTCAATGTCTTCTCTCCCTTGGTATATGCATCTCCCCTATGGAATAGCTCTCCCCCAACAAATGTGCATGAGAAATAGAATTTCTCCCCTTAAGGATATGCACAAGAGTCATATAGAAATGACAAAACACTCTGGTATACTCTCTAGAGTATACTCTCCCCCTTTTTGTCAGGAATAGATAAAGGGTCAATAGCATAGGGATATATGCATGTCCAAAACAAAAACATGATGCGATGAGAACCACAAAGCATAACTCAAGCACCATAAAGCCAACAAGAAAACAAACAGAACAAAGTTTTCTTATTATCTCAATGTCTTCTCCCCCTTGGTATATGCATCTCCCCTATGGAATAGCTCTCCCCCAACAAATGTGCATGAGAAATAGAATTTCTCCCCTTAAGGATGTGCACAAGAGTCATATAGAAATGACAAAACACTCTGGTATACTCTCTAGAGTATACTCTCCCCCTTTTTGTCAGGAATAGATAAAGGGTCAATAGCATAGGGATATATGCATGTCCAAAACAAAAACATGATTCGATGAGAACCACAAAACATAACTCAAGCACCATAAAGCCAACAAGAAAACAAACAGAACAAAGTTTTCTTATTATCTTAATGTCTTCTCCCCCTTGGTATATGCATCTCCCCTATGGAATAGCTCTCCCCCAACAAATGTGCATGAGAAATAGAATTTCTCCCCCTAAGGATGTGCACAAGAGTCATATAGAAATGACAAAACACTCTGGTATACTCTCTAGAGTATACTCTCCCCCTTTTTGTCAGGAATAGATAAAGGGTCAAGAAGAAACGAGGGCAAGAGATGAAGGTACGAACAATGCTAATGATGCATGAGGGGTGCGAGATGAATGAGAAAATGAAGCTCAAACCTAAGACAATGTAAAATGCTACAGAGTATAAGGTAGACATGACGTGCTAGGATGAAGAAGCAAGGTCTAGACCAATGCATGACAAGGGTAGCAAATGTGTGTGCAAGAGGTGGCTAAGTGCAATGCATGACCAATGTATGAAAAATGCACATGTGGGGTAAGGTGTGTTAAATACACAACCAATGAACCAAACATGTTCCTAATGAGGAAACATGAGAAACCCCAAAGTTTGGTACTCATCGGAGTCCAAACAAGTGAGAAAATGTCTAAGAGGCATTTTATCAAACACTTAACATGCACACTATGAACAATAATGTGAAACAATGCATGAATATCATGAAATCCACCCTTAATACATGTTCTTTTTACCACAATGGGCTAACATCCAATGCAAATTAACAAAAGAAACCAATTCCATGAAGAAATTTGACAAAAATTAAGTTTTCCCAACCCCTATGATAAAAATCACAACGAAGAGCACAAAACTCTCTAAAACATAATCCAATGATCAAAATTAATGAAAAGAATTTATAATTACCTTAGAAATGTTAATGGAATGAAAAACCATTCAAATTGGTTGGGTTTTGATGTAAAATATTGAAAGAGGGGTTTTAGAGATGATGGGAGAGGTTTAAAACAAGTTTCCCACAAAAAAAACCCTTTAAAAAGTTATTTCTAGGCGTTTCACGATTGGGCGAGTCGCGAGGTTTAGTCGCGAAAATTTTCGCGAGTCGCAAGCAAGCCACGAGTGAGTCGCGAGCAAGCTGCGAGTGAGTTGCCAAAGCTTCTGGATGAACTCGCGACTAGGCGAGTCGCCAGCTAAGTCGTGAAAAACTTTGACACTTGTTTTTCAACACAGAACATGTTTAAACAATGAAAAACAAAGTAAGCACAGAAAAAGAACATAAAGAGTGATAAAAATCACTTCCAAAAACATATAAAATGATCAAAAATCTTTTTGGATTAATCCATATAAGATTGAGCACACACACATCACATTTAGACAAGTACAATCTAACAAATGAATAAGACATTCATTGAACATTAGGCAAGTGTGTTGTGTGTGTATATCAAATGTGGAATAGTCCTTAGTCTAGAGTGAAGCTTCAATGATCAATTCAATCAAGTCATACACAACTAGTACTAAGTCAAGTGGTCTATCTCAATTATAGAAATAAACATATATGACCTCCCACAAGAAAATGATTACATACGATGAAGCTTTTCATTTGGCTTCTTTACAATTCATAATATTTGATCATTTTGAATCAAAACATCTCATTTTGAGATCGATGCCTGAAACTTGTGATATTTCAATTTGATGAACAAGCCTTTAGCTTTTTGGGCATTATACATTTTCATATAAGTTGCTTTCCCTTTTTCCTAGTCGAATACTAGTATGTGCAACGACTTTTGCAGCTCATTATCTCTTTTCATTTTGAGATTTACATTTATTGAGCTCTTTAAGCAATAAAAATAAAAGAGTGGGAAGAGATATAAGTACAAGTCTACGCATGTATCAAAACCAACATGACTATTGACTAATCATTCATGACAAGCTCGAAGATCGATTTACAACAATTACATAAAGATGTCAAGATTTTTCCCACAAAGATGTAAGTGCAAAAATAATAAGCTAAGCTCGTAAATGCACAAAGTCATTTGTACAAAGGTACAAGGACAAACTCATATGTGATATGTGCTCAAACATATATGATCAAACTTTTTGAATTTTTCATTTTTTATATGGTTTTGGATTTTTTTTTTTTTTTTTACTCACACAAAACTAAAATATAAAAGTAAGATAAAAAAAAAAAAAACAATGCATACAAATAAATGCAAGATGCACAAAACGCATGAAGATATGACATTTAATGCATGAAGGGTCCTACAAAGATCGAAAGAATTAGATCAAGGACCAAAAGAGCAAAAGCTCAACCATAGGAACCCTTCCTCATCCAAACAGAACGATTGTTTAGAATGAGTGTCTCAAGAGAAGTGAGACGAGGGTTGGAAGAATGAGAACCGGAGATGCACATAGTCAAGGAGTTAAGAGCATTAAACATTTTCTTTAACAACATGCTATTTTCACTCAAAACCGGTTTACTCTTTTTAGTACAATTTCCAAAAAACTCAAGTTTCTCTTTTCTTTTGATTCTTTTAAAAGCATGAAACATAGAACATTGAGGTCTTAGATGACCAAAGGCACCACAATGGTGACACACAATGTGTTTAGGTCTACTAGGCTTTTTGGGAAGAGATCTAGCAACATTGTTTTGTTCCCTTTTCAACTTGGAGCATTAAGGTTTTATATGACCGATCACACCGCAATGGTGGCAAGTTGGAACAAACTTAGATCCATTCAAAATCTTAGGTTGAGACCTAAATGGAGGCTTTAACTTAACAGCCTTTCTCTCCACCTTTTGATTTCTTTTATGTGGAGGAATGTACACTGATTTGTCCTTTAAGGTAGAACACACACTAGGCATAAAATCGGGTACCACAACATGATTGCAACAAATATTATCATCTTTTTTAGCAATAGGTTCAGCAATCAAATATTTGGCATGCATCTTAAGGGATTCATTTTCACATTTTAACTCATCAACAAGTTTGTTAGACAAAACAAGTTTAGCATCCAAGTCCATATTCAAACATTCAAACTCTTTCAGCTTTTCATGAGAAATTTCAGCAAGTTTTTTATATTTCTCAACCAATTTGTTGGATTCATTGAGTTTAGCAATCAAATCATCCTTTTCACAAAATAACTTGCTCAAATTCTTTTGAAACTTCTTAGCATTTTTCTTCAAGAGTTTGTCAACAACACCCATAGATTCAAATAACATGTCATCACACTTATGAGGATTAACACTCATAGAGGCATTTTTACAAACACGTGGCATGTTACATTTATCACCAACCAAATCATACAAAGAGGCATACAAAGCACAATCCATGGCAAATAAACACAAGGGGTCAAGGATCACACTTAGGTATTTAAACCACAACAAGTGTATTCGCTCTGATACCAATTGAAAGTTCAAATAGTGTAAAAACACCCTTGAACGTTTAGACCCCCAATTTACAAATTACCAATTCAAGCTTTATATCAAACAATTAATGTGCAGAACATGAACAAAAGGTTAATACAAAATTGGTAAACAATCTAAGCCAATTAAAATCACATCTACAGCAGAAAATAAAAGGCAAAGATAAAGGGAAGAGAGATGCAAACACAAGGACAACACACGATGTGTTATCGAAGAAGAAACCGAAACCCTAGGCGTAAAACCTCTTCGCCGCCTCGAAGTGATAAACAATCCACTAGAAAATGTAATTGGGATACATGAACAACAATAGACCCTCCAAGCCTAATCTACCCAGTGTACCTAAGCCCTCCAAGCTTCTTGCTCCAATGAGGTTGCGCCGAACCTATTTCTTTTCTAACTTCCCGGATTCCGCTACTTGACCATAGTATCAACTAATGTAAATTGGCTCCTTCCTAACTGCTTTCCAGAACACCAAACAGCCTTCTCACAGTAATGGATATGGTGAGAAAAAGTTTTGGTAAAATGCATCTCAAGGATTTAATAATGGAGAGGAAAAGAGTTGAGGAATTTGAAGAGTCTTTTATGTAAAGATTGTGGATGAATCAATATTGTTTTACTCTAGGGTTTCTCTCTCAAAATTCTCTCTGGAAACTCTCATTCTTTCGTGGGTATAAGGGGTATTTATACTAGGGTGAGAATAGAATGTGAAACGTCAGGATTTTCAAAGCAGGGCTGGCTCGCGGCTTGGCCTTGCGACTTGACTGAGTCGCGAGATCCAATTGCGAGATAACAGAATGACCAGTCGTCCTATTTTGTCCTATAGTGCTCCAGCTAGCATGACGCTTCAACTTCTGGCATGCTTGGCACGTGTGCTGCTTATGGCGGCTTGCAGCCTTGAGTCACCCGCGAGATCCAGCCGCGAGACTCTGTTTTCTTGCACACTCTTGAGCATTCAACACTCTATCTCACTCATTACCCTTACAACAAACCCACCTAAATACAGGGTTACTAATTGCTAAAATACAAGCAAATTTGACATGGAATAAAGCCAACAAGATGGTTGATTAAATTTAACCTTACAATATATTTAAAAGGCCTTTGCAAAACTTTTTATATAATTATCAAAACAATAGTGGTATTTATTGAGAACTTATAAAACTTGTACATCAATAATTGTTAATTGAATCTGAAATACATTCAAGAGTATCATACCAAGATTTGAGTATGCTGTATTGCCTCAAAAGAATGCAATGCAACTGAAAACATGACAAAGAGTTAAAGCATATTAAGTTCACTCATCAAAAAGCATATTAAGTTCTTGAATGACGGAGCTATCTTCATACTCTACCTCCAGGTCTCATATTGACAAATGCTTGGCAAATTCCAAGGCTTTATGTATCCCAACAGCTAGCATTTCCAATCAATCATTACCAGTATCCAACAAATCCAGTGATCTGCAAATAATGCTCATATACCAAACAAAAAAGCCTTTCCAAATTTTTTTTGTAGGATTATATATATCACACAAAGCTGAGATATACAAAAATGGTCCTCCAAAAGGCCAACATCACTCAGCTAATCTAATACTCTTTTCTTTCTTCTTTTAAATAATTTTATGGTTTTTAAACCTTGATTTCTTGAGTTATTTGGCTTTGACAATCATAAAACTGTAAATATTGAAGGAAGAGATTGGCTCGCAGATTAACTATCTAAAGAGAATCAGAAAGAGGACAATTGGAAATAGCCAAAAAAAAAAAAAAACACACACACACACACACATTTATTAAATTTGTACTTGGATTCTGGCTTGCATAGTACACTCTGAAGTGGAATGCTCTACAGTTTTGGCTTTCAAGAATCTGCCCTTTACTAATTTCACTAACAATTTGCAAAGGTCATTTTATTTTTAAAACATTTACTAAAACTTACATAAAAGCTTGAAACGCACCAATCTAAAACTTACCTGACAATTTCAAACACCAAATTTGCTATTCCTAGGAACAATGAATTGCACCGAACTAAACTTATATGACAATATTAGTTATAGTCTTTGAGGTATGTATCATAATTTGTGTGAGGGTATGAAGGATCATATAAAAAGTTAAAATAAAAGAAATATTTCTTAATGTTTTTGTAGATCAAACCCAATTTATCACCACTTTTAATCCCATTCCTCCCATTCTCTTTCGGGTATTACAGAAAGTATTAGAAAACTTTAGCCCACAATATTCTCATAAACGAAAAAAAAATTTCACAAATGATGATTTAAAAATGAAATATACAGGAAATCCTTATATTGCCTGATTGTGCTAAGTGCTAACAAATCCTGGATTGTACAATGACTTAAAACAATATATGAAAGCAATCTCAACATAATGCACACGCAATGAACATGATAAATCAATTCTAACATTTGTAAAATCACCTAACAAGGAAAACTCAGATTTGTGTAAAATCAAGTCTTGATAGTCACAAATTTACAATCAATATTGTGACATCCAAATAAAACCCATGATGATAAAACTTCAATTGTTCATTACATACTAAGAACATATTAAAAAAAATCAAAACAACATTGTAGCGTTAGAAGTCCTCACTGCTAACTTGAAGTAAAAGAAGAGGATTGTTTCCATCAATTTTGTTTTCTCTAATTTACATTGGTAAAATAGAGAATTTGAGTACTTGAATTAGTACACAACTTCCACAATAAAATAAAATTATTTAAATATAAATCCTGAGCTATTTAATATAATATATAAAGCCATAGTCGGTTTATTTAGCAAGTACAACTTTCTACCATGAGTAATAAAAAGTTTAGCATAGTGCATTCTCATCATTCCTTCTAATAATTAATTATGCTTTTCCGAAAATGAAGGAAAGCCAATGAAAGAAAAGATTCCTCACATTTTCTTTCATTCCAAGAACTTACAGGTGGTTCTTAAGGAGGGAAATTCTTCTAATTCTCAGCCTGAAAGATTTGCTTCAAATGTTTCTAGTGCCTGCCTTTGGATTTGCTTGAAACAAAGATGGGTTGGCAACACTAACTCTACTTTCACCACTCCTATCTCCTTCTTCTTCATGGAAATTGGATATCACTGAAAACAATGGCTTTTGTGAGAAATATACATTTTTAAGAAAACTACAACACAATTCAAATTAATTAAGAAAACCGCAACACATTCCAAATTAATTAAGAGAATACAACACTTTGTACAGAAGCCTCGATACAGAGTCTATTGCAGAAACAAAAAACCAATAATTAAAGATGTATAACATAACAATAAAAGAAACCAAAATAAAATTTTAAAAGAAAGCTTATTTGATCCAAAAGATATCTTTAAGATTTCTATTTTGAAGACTTTAGGGTGAATCTTTTTTAGTAATTTATGCAATCTATAAAAATATAAGAAGGTGTTTTAAATAATTTTTAATGCATTTAAGGCCGATTGACAACCATAATCAAACACATTCAAGGCAATTCATCAAATGACAAAACACCCAACTCTTACTTTTTAATTAGCACAAGTTGTTGCTTATTTTTTTTGGCAACACATAAATCTATGTTCTTCAGCACCAAGTCAATTTCACTTTGAGAGAAATCATCAATAAATCTAGGGTCCGTTTGGATAGAACTTATTTTGCTGAAATTGAAAACTGAAAACTAAAAACACTGTAGCAAAATAATTTTTAAATGTGTGAATAGAACCGTGGGACCCATTTTTAATGAAAAAGTTGCTGAAAAGTGAAGTTTATGGGTCCCGTGCACTGTTCATAGGACCCACAGGACTGATAAAGGGGCTAAAAAGTCAACAAACTATGGCTACTATTCATGAACAGTAGCCGTTGTCCCCCAAAACGCGTGCACAGCAAAAAAAAAAAAAACGCAAACGTGAAATGCAACCTCCGAATCCAAACACATACCTACACTCTACAGTCATTTTCAAAACCCTAGAAATGGTAATTGAATAGAAAACCAAAAGAGGGGAAAAAACTTGACTACCTTCTGAATTATCTTTTGAATCGCTTCTAAATCACCTGTTGTTGCAGAGGACGAACAAAGTTTTTCAACTTTCATTATTGCAGAAGATGAACAGAGACTTTTTTTTTTTTTTTTTTTCCGCTTCCTTTTGGAATTTCTTTTTTTGTATGCTTGTTGATCTGGAACACAGTATTCTGATTTGTGTGTTTATGGAGTTGCAACAAAGTGGAGGAAGTCAAAGTGAGTGTGAACTTTCAATCGGGAAATATGGATTTTGCGTTTTAGGGTTTGCTTTTTTTTTTTTTTGATAGGCGGCTTGATGTTTTTATAGATACATGTTTGATGAAAGTGAGCCTCTCCAAACGCACCATACGGTATTTTAAATAATAAATTGTAAACGTGGCAGCATTTTAAGTGGCCTTTTTTCCTAACGTGGCAGTACCTCCTTAATCGTTTCTGCTTTATATATAGAATTAGAGATATTATTGCAGATTTTGTTAGAAAATATATAATACTGTATAATTGTACATAAGTTAAGTAGAGAAAGTTACAATTTAAGCATAGTTTCTAATTAAAGTGATTACTCTAATTATTATATTTTTAACCCATTGGAGTATGTTGCAACATTAAGGGTTCATTAGGTTGGAAGAGTGGAAAAGTGAGAGGATAGAAAATTGGTGGAAGAAAGAAAAAGTAGGAGGATAGAAAATATTTAGTTTTCTCTCGTGTGTGTTTGGTTGGAAGGGTGGAAAAGTGGGAAGGATGGAAAATTTTTGTTAGGTTGAGGAGAAAAATGGGAAGATAGAAAATGTAGTTTATATAAATTTACTCCTATACCCTTATTACATAAAATGTAAGAAATAATTTATTTACTTATTAAATAATTTAAAATTAACACATCATATATATATATATATATAACATTATATTATTTTTCTTTGTTATTATAGATATTATAATATAATACACACACACACACACATATATATATATATTTTTTGGACATGTTGTTGGGAAACAAAAAAAAGTGGGCAGCAAAAAAAAAAAATCTGGAAAACAAAGAGAGTAGCGAAAACTAGAGGAGAAAAAGAAAAAAGACGAGATGAATTATTGTTGAGTTGTGTAGATGAGAGTGAAGAGGAGATATAAACAAACAAGGAAGACATAAAGCAGGTCTGTAGACACTAGACCAGGGGAAGTGGGTGGGGATAGGTGAGATTCTTGCAAAGCATTAAAATTTTGGGGCAATTTGGTCATTGTGCTGCAACAAGAGTTTTCACTCTTGTTTTCTTTCTAATTTGGAGAAATTAATTTTTGGTGGGTTAGGAGAGAAAATGCATGGGCCCACCAAAAAATTTTCATCCTTTCTCTCCTTACCAAACAACACACAAACTCATTTTCTCTCATTTTTTTTTCTATCCTCCTTATTCTACCTCCAACCAAACATACGCTAAAATTATTAAAAAAAAAAGAAAAGTAGAAACAATAACACATAATAACAACTATACACACACATATGAACGTGTGTGCATACACAAAAGTTGATACAAATGCATAATGGTTGTATTAAAACTCTTCGATTATATCTCCAAAAAAAAAAAAAAACTCTTTGATAAAAAAAAACTTGCATAGCTCAAGAGCTCTCCCAACACTGCACATCATGCTTCTTCTTTATCTCTACCACCAAAAAACTACGCATTAAAATTATTAGTAATAATATAAAAGGATTAAAGTGCATGTATTTTTATTAGGATAAAGAAATGATCTTTCAAATTGTGTGGTTTTTCATTAGACATTTAGATTATGCTTGGTAATAGTTTTTATTTTCTATTTTAAAAAACTTATTTTGGGGAATATAAAGAAAAAACAATTTTCTTGTATTTTTGAAATCAAAAACATGTTTGGTTAGTTGAAATTAAAAAAATATTTTTTTGAAGGAAAAAAATTCTAAAATATGTTGTTATTAGAATTTGAACTCTAATGCTAACTCATTAAATGAGACAGATTCATTAGATCAAATGCGTATTTTCTTTTACTTTTGAAAACTAGAAATTGAAAACAACATTTTGCATGTTTTCAGTTTCCTTCACAAATTGAGTTTTGAGAACAATTTTTGTTTTTTGTCCATTTTGAGTTGCCAAACAAGTTTTTTAGTTTCAAAAATAGAAAATTGTTTCTAAAAATAGAAAATAAGGGGAACAAACAGTTACTAAACAGACCCTTAATCTTTTTGCAATCTTCAAAGTGTTTATTTTGTTTTATAGGAATCTTCAAAGTGATAATACTTGTGGTGGCTAAAACTTTTTAAAACTTAAATGAAAATCAAGAAAATAGCAACAACATTTAATTTTTACATGTTACCTTTGTGAAGGTTTCCCTCTTGGACGTATCAAATCAATCAAGAAAAATAATATATAAGAATCAAGATGTATATAACAATACTGACACATTAACTTAACAACTATACAAATTTAAAATATAGGAAAACAATAATTTCGTTGATATCATTTTTTGAGTTAAAAGATAGAAATTATGTTGATATCATTGCAGTGGCAATGATGTTTCTTTCTTTATAGATTGAGAAAGACATTGAGGAATTCTGAAAATAAATTATTTGTCAAAAGTGCTTTTTGGAAGATGTGTCACCATAATGTTAGACACAAATAATTAGTAAAAGCCATAATTTAATATTATGCTTGCAATTAATTAAAAAAAAAAAAAACTAAAATTGGACAAAGCTGGATCATTTTTTAGAAACCCAAAAGGCAATAAGAATCATAATTAGCAAGTAAAAGGTATATGTAATAAAGGAACATCTTAGTACCCAAAAAGAGAGAAGAAAATTACCACTAAGGACCATAGGCAGGCATATGCAAGATGGGGATTTGTTTTTGGAAAGAGAAAATGGTTTTTTTTGGGGGGGGGGGGGGTGACTAGTGTAGCTTTCCTACTTTTGTGTAACTATAGTAGCACCCTAACTACTCTCAGGTAGGACCCCATACTCCCGATTGGTTAAGTTAGGTTGACCGTTTGGGATGGAGATGGAATATAAGGAGCATCTACATATAGCTAGTTGTTGAAGCTCGAACCCAAGTCCTGAGACTTGTTAGCCTAGTTTCTTACCAACTAGGCCACCGAATGTAGGTAAGATGGGGATTATTGTTGATTACCAACCCAAGTGGATGACTGTGTGTTTTCTTGGAAGATTCTTTTGCCCTTGGATCCAGCACATATTTCATAAGATGAAGATAACATTTCCTAGGAACACAATAAGACGTGTTATTTCAGTTTGAGCAAACTATACAACTAATAATTATAATCTTAGCAACATAAGCATAATAAAAGCAAAATGCATGTAGTAATAGTACAAGAGAAGTATGCGTGGTATGTTCTTTTAAAAAAACCAAATGGTGAGGTATGTTTTGGGAATTGGAGAAGTGGCAAGGGCTAAACATATGAAAATTTAAAACAAAGAAGCTAAAGAAATAATGGTCAATTTAAATCCTTTGGAGAGTGTGTAATTTGGAAAACAAAAAGTCATTAATAATTAACATCCCTCTATCCTATCTATTACTTGAAGTTTAGTAAATTATTGATGCAACATCTAAGAAAAGTGGTAAATTAATGATGTTGTATTTACCCAAAAAAAAAAAAAAAAAGTAATTGATAACGATTTGGAATATTGTGGTGTGAATTCAATTCTCGTTTTAAGAAGTATGTCACTTGGCAAAACCTTAGATTCTCACATGATGAGATCTCTACTTTTATATATACCAGTCGCAGACCTACGCAAATAATTATTTTGTAATTGTAATGTATTGTATAATTTGTTTTTTTCTAAAATTTGATGAACATAATTTTTTCACCCTAAAAATTAAACAATTTTTATTCAGTCCAATTAGGTCTACTTCAATGTACTTCGGTCCCATTCAATCCAATTTGGTCCACTCGGTCAATTTCGATCTTCTTCGGTCCATTTTGGACTAATTGGGCCTTAAATTGATTCTTTTTGTAGGTTGCTTTTTCAAGTTTAGCTCAAAATTTCTTTTTTTTTTCTTAATTTTTGGATTGTAAAGTATAAATTTTATTATATTTGGGCTAAACTCTTTAATTTTGAGTAAAAACAAAAAACAAAAAACAAAACAAAATAGACATTATAAATTAGAAATATGAGCCCTACAAATGCAATAAAAATGATAAATATTTAGAAGTCCTATTCAGTTTACTTCGGTTGTAATCAGTCCATTTTGTCCTCTTCGGTCCACTTTGGTTTTATTTGTCTATGGTTGTCCTATTGGGTCCGCATAGGTCCTATTCTATACTTTGGTCCTATTCAGTCCACATTGGTCATTTTCAGTCCATTTAGTCCACTTCGGTCCTATTCAATCCATTCTGTCCACTTTGGTCCTATATAGTCAACATTGGTCCTATTTAGTCCACTGTGGTCTTGTTTGGTTCACTTTGTCCTATTCGGTTCTATTTGTTCCTATTCAGTCCATATGTCCACTTTGGTCCAAATCTGTCCATTCGTTCTTATTCGGTCCACTTTGGTTCTAATTGGTCCACCTTGTTCCCATTCGGTCCTATTATGTCCATTCGGTCCACTTCGTTCCATTTAGTCCATTTGTGTCCACTTTAGTCTATTTTGGTCCACTTTGGTTCATTTTATGCACTTAAATATAAGGAAAAGATATGTTTGGATTGGAAGTACCTATTCTAAATACAAAATTATTAAAAATAATATAGATCTCAAACTTGCAATATCTAAAATCTTAAGCATAACATTTATTGTTGCTACACTTTTATTAAGCCACATTAATGTAACATTTCAATCCATTTCCACCTAGCTAAATTTAAGGAAAATTCTTTCTAAACCTTAAAACTAAGAATATACAAATCTAAGTGAAAGTCAGTACTTTTAAATGAATTACATGAGATTGATTATACCTTCAGACAAAATATATATATATATATATATGTATAATTTTTATTTAAATAAATTATTCAAATTCTTCATCATCTTAAAAGAGATTATTATGATAATAAAAAAATCACAACAACTTATACTAAATATGTATAATATATTCTCTAAATTTTATTGTAGATAATTTGTTCTCCTTAAAAATTAAACAATTTAAAAAAATAATTTCCATCATTCTTTTTTTTACAAATATATAATTTTATCATTTTTTTTAATGTTTTTGATTGATATTATTCTTTTTATGAAATGGTCATATTCTTCTAACTATTTTTATTATGCATTATATTTTCCTAATTTCTTTTGTTACAATTAAAAATTATTAAGTTTTAAAGTTATTATTCAAATTCTCATTCTCTTAAGAAAATTATTATGATAACCAAAACTTATCATATGATTACAACTAATATTATTCAAATAATTAATAGTACTCTTAAACCAAACTTGTATTTTGTCATTTTTAAATAGGTACACCGTATTGGACTGAAGTGATATAAAATGGACCAAATAGATTGAAGTGGACTGGAATGACTAAATTAGACCAAAGAGACCTAAGTGAGCTGTATGGACCAAATTGGATCGAATAGATCAAAGTGGATTGAATTGACCAAATGGGCCAAATTAGACTGAAGTAGACCGGATTGGATCGAATAGGATTAAATTGACCAAAGTAGACTGAATGGACCTAATTGAACTGAAGTGGACCGAAGTAGACCAAATTGAACCAAAATCGACCAAAGCGGGTAGAAGTAGATCAAACCAGACCGAATTGATGATGTGGACTGAGATAGATTGAATGCTGATATGTTATTAGTATAGCCAAGATTATGTTTTGAAATAAACTCAAATTCTTGCTTCTAAAATAATCAAGTATTAACTCAAACAAAATCAAACCAACAAAAACGATGAGAGAGAGAGAGAGAGAGAGAGAGAGAGAGAGATACTACTTGTAATGGGGAACTAAAAAATACAACACCAAAAACATATGAACCCAAAATAGAGTTTTAAAAATCATAATGATTCATCAATATAAAGTAGAGTTGCAAGAAATAATAAAAAAAAAAACCGAAGAGAGAGAGAGAGATGAAAAAAGAAATAAAGAAAAAACCTAAATACAATTTTATCTATCTAAATATTAAAAAAAAAAAAAAAAAAAAAAAAAAAAAGAAGAAGAACAAATTGACATAGAAATCAAAAAATGGAGGAAAAAAAAAGAAGATGATTTTTTTTTTTTTTTGGGATGGATGAGAAGAAGTTAAGTTGATATTAAATTATTAAGTTTTTGTATTTATCAAACTTTATCCAAAGAAGGGATTTCAAATTAAAATTTTTATCCACTTGGAAATTATAGGAGAACTAAGTCCATATTTTATTATATAATATATGATATGATATATAGATAAATTTAATTAGTAAGTAATTATGTGCTGAATTAAAACAATAGCCGACCCACCCACCACCACTGCTTTGCCCATCACCATCTCAACCCACCCACTGCCGAACTGGGTATCAAATCACTGCAAAAAAAAGAAAAAAAAAAAAAAAGAAAAAAAAAGCACACACAATAATAGAGATCAGCCTGCCTTTATGATCCGGCTTGGGTTTCATCGAAGAGGGAGGTAGTGACATGGAGTAGAGGGAGAGAGAGCAAAAAAATGGTTGAACAAGGAAGTGAGAGAGAGAGAGTAGATATTGGTCGGTGAAGATGAAGAAATATTTTAATTGGGATGAGAGAGAAAGCTAAATAAAAATAATAATAAACCCATTCGCAATTGTTGTCTGTACCGTCTCATATTTGAGATGATACTGTAGCTGTGTGCCAAAAATTTTGGGGTTTGGTGTGCCAAATGCCAAAAATTTGGCATATGGCACACCTGCTATGAATTCTCTTAAAGGCAATACTTACACTATGGGTCCGTTTGGATTGAGCTTATTGTTGCTGAAACTGAAAACTGAAAACTGAAAACTGAAAACACTGTAGCAAAATAATTTTTAAATGTGTGAATAGTATCGTGGGACCCATGAATAGTATGTGAACAGTACATAAACAGTATGTGAATAGTATTTTTTGTCTCCTGCACAGTGCTTTTACTGTTCACGTGCAGAGAAAAAAAAAAAAAAAAAAAAGGCAGGAAAACGTAGAGCTGAAACGCAAGTTTCAGCTCTACCCAAACGGGCACTATATGTAGTATTATTTCGATCACATTAAGGGTCCGTTTGGATTGAGCTTATTGTTGCTGAAACTGAAAACTGAAAACTGAAAACTGAAAACACTGTAGCAAAATAATTTTTAAATGTGTAAATAGTATCGTGGGACCTATGAATAGTGCATGAATAGTGCGTAAACAGTACATGAATAGTATTTTTTGTCCCCTGCACAGTGCTTTTACTGTTCACGTGTAGAGAAAAAAAAAAAAAAAAAAAAAAAAGGTAGGAAAACGTAGAGCTGAAACGCAAGTTTCAGCTCTACCCAAACGGGCACTAAAAAAGGACAAGACGGACACATCTCATTTCCGCGGGGTGCTAAAGTACTTCTAACTATTAATTGCACTGAAATGTAAAGTAACTTGGAATATACATATTACTAAAACTCTAATCCATTTATAAATTTTGTAGACATAATTTTTTATGGTCATTTCATACTCTATTTAAGTCATTTAAACAAAACATTGAAATCCAAATCCTTCTCATTTTAAATTTTTAATACCTCTATCTAGACAAGTCAATAAAAAAGTGCAAAAATTCTTAATAAGAATACTCCCATATTAATAAGAAAAGAGTTTGTGGCATTGCTATGCAATTAAAAGAAGGAAGCGATACTCTTTCTTCGATGACTCTATTTGGTTTGTATCCAAATGAGTTTAGGGATATTTTTTCTTCTAAAAACATATTTTTTAAGGGCTGAAGAATGGGCATTACTCAACTTTTGTTGTTATTATTTGGACAATTTTTATTCTTTATTTAAGAGACTGAAGATTATGTTTGGGGAGGTGGGAATTCTAAAATCTCATAAACATTTAACATTTTTACAGTTTGGTCCTAAATTCTAGCTGTTACTATTAACAATTTAATCCTAAATAATATAAACAATTTAGTCCTAAATTTTAGACTACTATATTTTATTCATAGTGGTTACTAATTTTCATTGGTATCTTCTGTCTCTCTACACCGTACCGTATTAGCATTAAAGAAAACCAACCACCTTTACTAACCTATACTAACTTAAAAATTAAAAAAATAAAATAAATAAATAAATAAATAAAAACCTATTCTAACTTGTCTCTGTTTCTTAGGGACACTAACACTCAATATCTGTGTTTAGTTTGGGCCACAATCTATCACATATGGTTGCAAAGGAACAACAGATGTTATGGAGGAGTTATTTTGATAGAGGACAAGGTTATAAGCTCTAGATGGGGCTACTTGCACCTTGTTCCTTGAGCATACTTCTTTCATTTGCTATTGACTCCTATGGCCAATTATGTTTTCTAATGCTTTCTATAGATTAAGCAGTTGCTTTAGTTAATCTATAATAAGAGTGCTAGTTAGTTCTTTGTTGCTCTCTGGTTTGTAGCTTGTATAGTTTGCCAGAGGAGTTGGCACTATTTTTAAGAGTGTGTAGACTTGCTGTCTTTTTGTTATATAAAATTATAGAATTCTCAACCAATATATATATATATATATATATATATATATATATATCTGTTAGGTTCTAAAGACTTAGGATTTTATGTATTTAGAACTTTAATTTGTATTGTTGGCAAACCATGATCAAAACAATGTGTTTAGAAGTGTTTTAGTCTTGCTCAAAGTTGTGCTTTTATGTAAAGTTGGAATCGAGTTAAAATAGGAAATCATTGTGCCTTTCGACCTGGCTCGATCGATCGAAGCTTAGGCTTGGGCAGAATGATTTTCTGCAGATTTTTCCAACTCAGCCCTAGGTGTTTTAAAACGTTTTTAGGGTTTCTCATTTGTCCTAAGTATAAAAGGTAAACCCTAGCCACGTTTTAGTGTTGCTCATAATTGCGGTTTGTGTAAATTTCTTGTGAGATCTAGAGAAACTTTCATTTACACAAACTTAGGGTTTTCAAGGAGAAGATTTATCTACACCTTGATGATCAATTCAGTTGCTGTCATTGAAGCTTAAAGAAAACACAAGCGGGTGTGCTTGTATCTGGCGGTGAATCCAAAGAAAAAAGGAGTCCGTGGATTTGGAACTTGCACGTGGTCATGTTAGTAAGTTTTACTGGTTGGTAGCAATAAGAAGTCGAGCGTGGGGGCTTGTAAGTCTTATTGTATGAATTTCGATTCTTTCAAGATAGTGGATTCAAGTTTACCTTGAGGATAGCTAGGTCAAATTCTCCCCAGGTTTTTACCGGTTTCGTTTCTTGGGTGATCATATCTTGTGTTATTTATTTTCCGCTGCTTTGCATGATTTGATCTTTGTTATTGTGATAACCTAGACTTGTTTAATTGGACTAAGTAACAACTTGGTTAATTACCAAGTTTAAATCAATTGTTTTAAGGGGTCTAAAAACTATCAATCTTTGTATTTGGTTGCTCAAAATCTCAGTTAAAAACACATGCATCAAAATACATAGCTCATATTAAACCTTTCTCATGAGAAAGAAACCACAGAGAAAGCTCTATCTATTACAGAGACACCCAAAAAAAGAAAAGAAAAAATCTCCAGATCCATATTGATCTATTAAACCTTTCTTATGAGAAAAGTACCACAGGGAAAGCTCTATCTATTAAAAAATTATTCAGGTTGCTCATAGTCTATAGTGACACCAGAAAAAGAAAAAATCAAAAAAGAAAAAGGAAAAGGAAAAAACCAGAGATTTAAGATATAAGAAAAAAAAAATCTCAGGATCTGCACTGATCTATTAAACCTTTCTCATGAGAAAGAAACCATAAGGAAAGCTCTATCTAAATAGATTATTCAATCTACAGTGACGCCAAAAAAAGAAAAAGAAAAAATCAGTAGTGATTGATTTGAATGAACCTCAAAGAGAGCGTCAGTGGTCAGTGGTGATTGAGATTCTAAGAGAGAATGGAAAGAGCGAGAAGAACGTAATCAGTAGTGTGAAAAATGAATGTAGAAATGTAGATCAGATGTTTATGTTATTTTGGGTAAAAAAATAATTTCATGTTATTGTGGCTAAAAAAAAAATACACAGTTCATAGAGGCATTTCATTGAACAGTTAATTGCTTTAAGTGGTTATTTAATACCAAAAATTGCACTTCAGTTAAGAACAACCTTGAACTCTAAAAAATAAAATCTCTAACAATTCTTTAACAAAACTAAATCAATTCAAGCACCAAACCTCAATAACATTGTCACTCCCAGCCTTACTAGTAGATATAGATCCATATAGACACATCCAAAGAAAAAAAAAGAAAAAAAAAAAAAACTCATGAAATTTTTACCATAATCTTTCATACCTATATTGAGAAATGAACAAAAATAAAACAATTAAAACTAAAATAGGCCAAAGACGTTACCTTTTTGTAGGGGTAGCAAATGGGCGGATTGGGTTATAAATGGATTGTGTGTGTTATTACCCATTTATCCATTTATAACCTGTTTATATATAAATTAACAATCGATTACCTGTCCAACCTATTTAATTAGTAACGTACCCATTTAACCCAATATGACCCAAATACCTTTAAAACTAGTTGAATACCATATTGACTTCCAAAATTACCAAAATACCCTTAAATACTCAAAATGACCCAAATACCCCCTACATTTCCAAAATTACCAATATACCCTTGGACATCTGAAATGACCAAAATACCCCTAGAATGTCCAAAATTACACAAAAGACACTAAAAAGCCAAAAATTCCCAAGACAATAACACGGGTTTTAATGGATTGTCCTGTCTTGCCCATAAAAACTACTATAGTATGAAGGCAGAAAAAAACTTTTGATTCACGATATTATGAATATCTAATAATTTCTCCATTTTCTCTATCTTCCATTAAAAAAGAATTCACCATTTTGGGTTCATGGGCCCATCGCAGTATGGGATCTAGGTGTAGATGTAATTACGTAAGGTTAGTATATGACAGCCTTGTAATTCAGAAAAAATAGCCTTAATTAGCTTGTTGGTCTGATAACAGAGTCTGGGGTCTGTGTAATTACGTAAGGTTAGTATATGACAGCCTTGTAATTCATAAAAAATAGCCTTAATTAGCTTGTTGGTCTGATAACAGAGTCTGGGGTCTGTATCAATTTGTCTGCAAATGCTTAATAAAACATGGCAAATGAAGATAGAAAACAAAGGGTCATGGATAAAAAGCCGAAACACACGTGATGAAAGCTAAATACTCCAGAGTCCACTTTCATCTCTTGCTTTCTTTTGCTAAGCTGTTTTCACTTTCCATTTTTGTCTTAAACATAATCATTAAAAAAATCAAACAAGCACGCCCACCTTCCTTTACTCTCTCTCTCTCTCTCTCTTGCATAATCCTAAATTGTTTTTTTTTGGTAAACTAGAAATTGCATTAAAAACTAACAAGGATTACAAAGGCGGGGTAAAGAATACCCCAAGAGTCTGCCATAAGTTGGTACATAATACATGCCGGGGGATGGGGGTGAATAACAAAATCAAAATGGGAACGATGTCCTTCTTTCGCCAAATGATCCGTACAGTGGTTTCCCTTGCGATGGATGTGCGTGATGTGAACTTCCTCAAAATGTAGGAGGGGGGACCTACAATCAATGATGATGGCAAAGGGGTGATTGGTTTCATGCACAGAATATTCAGTGGAAAAAAAAAAATTTTGCCACAACGCTAGCGTCAACTTCAACTGATATTAAGATTTCTGGCAAGAGTAAGCCCATCACGAAGGCCCCATAGTTCTGCCGCCAAGGAGTGGGTTCTGCTAATCTTCTTGGTGCAACTATTGATCCAGCGTCCATGGGAGTCTTGAATGATACCGCCCGCACCAGCATCACCAGGGTTGTTTCGGACCGAGCCATCGGTATTAAGCTTAAAGAAGCCATGAGGTGGTGGGGTCCAGCCAATGTGCATGGTGGTTTTTTTGATGATGTCATGCTTAGCAGGGAGGACAAAATGGAGGTTGGTGGAAATGGCGTTGATTTTTTTGAGGGTGGTGTGACTGTCAAACTAAGAAGCCTCCATGACCGACTTGTTTCTTGCGGACCAGATGGACCAAGCAACTACGCGGAAAAGGATGGGCCAGGGGATGTTACTTGGGGCTATAAGATGTTGATGGGGTGCAGTCATGCTTCAAACCTAGTCCAAGGTGGAGTTGTATTGGAAGCAACAGGGGATGGGATTGGCGCCAAAGAGAGTAGTCCATAAGGGGGTAACTCGAGGGCAATCTCTAAGAATATGGAGCGTGGTTTCTAGGCTCGTGAGGCAGAAGGGGCAATAGTCATCATGAAAAATGTGCCTAGAGCGGAGATGAAATTTGGTAGGGAGTCTATCATGGCAAGCCAACCAAAGGAAGGTAATGATCCTAGGTAGCGTGGGAATTTTCCAGAGCCATTTCCATGAAGGGGTTGCACGGGTGACAGTGGAGTTTAGGGAAATGGTGTACGCTGAGTTGGAGCTAAACATGCCATTTGCAGAGAAGTTCCATGCTAGAAGGTTGTCTTGATCCGTTGAGAGGGGCTTGGGAGTGGCATGGATGGAGTCCACGACGTGTTGGGATCAAACGAAAGGAAGGGTGTGAAGGGACCACTTCCCCAGGTGGTCCCATACCTCCCTAACTCTTAAGGTATCACCATCCTGGTTTAGAGGTCCATGAATGAAACCTCTAAGAGGTCCGTAGCCCGTCCAGTTGTCATGCCAGAAGCTAATGGAATCACCGTTACAGATCAGCCATCTTGCACCTTTGTCACAAATGGCTTTGGCTTGGCAGAGACTAGCCCAAGTGGGGGAAGCTCATTTTGGTGGAGTTGTGTAAGAATATTTTTTCCTAAAAATTAAAGCATGCAAGCTTTCCGGATGAGTCCAAATATCCCAAAGACGTTTGGCAAGAAGGGCTTTATTCCTATGGTTGCTTGTTTTGATGCTTAGACAACCCACGGCTTTGGGAAGAGTGACAGAATTCCAACTCATGAGGTGGATCCGTCTCTTAGTCGTGGAGTTTCCCCATAAGAAATTTATGTTTATTTTGTCGATCTCTTTGCAAACTTTGGAGGGGAGCATGGTGCTATGCATGATGTGCGTGGGAATGGCAGTGGTGACTGCCGTGATAAGGGTATGGCGACTAGTAAGGGATAGGGCCGAAGCTTTCCAATTAGTTAGTCTCAAGCGAAGCTTGTCAATGAGGAAATTAAAGGCCCTGGTGCTTCGCTTACTTGTGAGGATGGGAACGCCAAGATATTTTCACACCTATCAAGCTATCATAGCTGTACTCACCATTGGGAAAAAACTTCTTTATCTATTACTTGGGTCTCTCTCCCTTGATTTTAGGGAGCGAAGCATGCCACTAAAGATGATGAGAACAATGTTAAAGAATTTCGATATTAATGTCTTTCTTCTATGTCTCTGACACGTGTCCACGGCAGCGATGGTGAAGAGCAATGAGCAACAAAGATGGACTTACATAGTCCACATTGCCAAATCCGAAATGCCGGCGAGTTTTGAGCACCACTTACATTGGTACGACTCGTCTCTCAAATCGATGTCAGACTTGGCCGAAATGATTTACACCTACGACAATGTTACTGAGAAAATCCAAGAGAAAGTATGTATTTTAATGTTAAGAAGAGTGAGACTGAGAGCTTGCAAAATTTTTTGGTTTAGAAATTTAGAGGTTATATTATTTATTTAAATTTTAGATTTTAGATGGGTTTTGCCACCTAATCTCATGGTTAGGGTGAATTAGGGTTTTGGATGTTTTCCTAGTTGTCCTAGGGTTTTGTCTTTTTAGTATTTATATGTTTTATAGCCTTTAGAGTTTTTCTCTATTGTTTTCTTTTGAGGATTACAGGTTTATCAATTTGTGGATTAAAGCAATATTTCGAGAATTTGAAGTTTAATAAAAGAGCATCATGTGTACTTTCTTATGGATTCTGCAACATCAATTAAATCCCAAAAAAAGACCTCTATTCCATGAAAAAGAAAAATAGAGAAATTTTTTCATGGTTTGGATTTATTGCCAAAATTACAAGTTATGAAAGAACTTTCACAATAGAGAAAAACAATCTATTGACAAAGTTATATAAAAAGGAGTATATTAATTATTTTTCAAATGTAATTATTGTTTATAGAATTTATTGTATAAAAGGAAAATTTTCAAAAATTAAGTTGATAAAATTTTACATAAGATTTAGGGTAAATTGCGAATTACATTCCTGAAGTTTGGGGTTGACTGGATTTTACACCCTAACGTTTCAGAAACTTGATTTTACACCTTAAAATTTGATTCCGTTAGCAATTCACCCCCCATGGTTAGTTTCTGCAGTTAACTGACACATCATCATGCTGACATGTTTTATTTTTGCCAAATCAACCCCAAAACTACATAGTTTCAGTGATGACAAAGTTAAAAGTTGGCACAATCAAAACTACGTAGTTTCATGCCTAAACTTAAAACACAAACCTCTAGCCTAAACGTCACCGTTCAGGCCAAACTCTAAAACAAAAAACAAAGACCCGTGAAGAAGACCTCTGAAGCTTTTTACGTTCAAATTGAAAACCATGGTAGCTAGCTCTAGGTTGGGACAAGAAAGATTGTAAAGAAGAAGAATGAAGATGCACAGAGAGAGGAGAATAAAGAAACACCGATAGCGTTCATGTAGCCAGCAAGGGTTTTCGTTCTTTATTTTTGATTTCTTTGTGTCTCACTCTGTTTCATTGTTTTTTATCTCTGGGTTTGCATCTTTTTTAATTGTTTGTTTTCTAGGTTCTTTTGAATTTCGTTAAACACTGGTTTGTCCTCCTCTTCTATTATTTTATTATATTATATTTCTCGTGTTTGTTATTTCTCCTTGTCAAGTTTACAATTTAATATCATTACTTCTTGTTTGTTTCCTCACTAATTATCTTTCTATGTTTTTCTATTGTCCTAGTTTATAGTTCTGTGCAGAGCAGTGTAGCCCTCCTCTGTATGGGTTAGGCAGGTCAGATCCTCAGAGGTCTTCTTCACGATCACGGGTCTTTGTTTTTTGTTTTAGAGTTTGGCCTGAACGGTGACTTTTAGGCTAGATGTTTGTGTTTTAAGTTTAGGCATTAAACTACGTAGTTTTGATTGTGCCAGCTTTTAACTTGGTCATCACTAAAACTACATAGTTTTGGGGTTGATTTGGCAAAAAATAAAACATATCAACATGGTTATGTGTCAGTTAACGGCAAAAACTAACCGTGGGGGTGAATTACTAACGGAACCAAACTTTAGGGTGTAAAATCAAGTTTCTGAAACATTGTGGTGTAAAATCAAGTCAACGCCAAACTTTAGGGGTGTAATTTGCAATTTACTCTAAGATTTACTTTGTTTCAAGAAGAAAGACTAATAAATTTACCATATTATCATTTGAAAAAAGAGTTTAATCTATAATGAGAGTACATGCAGCGGCGAAATTTGTCCCTGCTTTTAACGTTCACACAATCAATTCAAACTTGTCAGGAAACCAAAAACCAAAAACCAAAAAAAGTGGGACCAACGTATTGTTGGAAGCTATTACAAGTGAGGTCTATCGAATAAGAAATAGTTGGAACTTGGAAGTTTTCTGTGCCGTAAGCCTTCAAAGTTAAGACGGACAACATTAAGTTTGCTTGGCCACTGTGAGTTACGACGAAGACTAAAAATGGCTTGGACCAATGTTAGGATGGATGACTAAAAAGGTAGATTGATTGGCTTGCACTAGTCAATCACGATTCACGAGTGTGGAATTTTGGTATAAAAAACATAGCACCGCGTCATTGCTGATGTCAGTAAAGACATAGTCACTAGATTCTGTTGACTACATGATTTGAGTGGCTGGCCGTTATTGGTAATTTTGATAACTTTTTCACAATTTTTTGAAGCCATTTGATGTGATTTTTTTTAAAAAAAAAATTTCTATTTCAAAAAAATTGCCTTTATTTTTTCGATTTGTGATTGTTAGAGTTTGTTTGGAATTCATTTATTTTGTTAAAACTGAAAATTTTTAATTAAAAATACTATAAATAAAAGTAAAAGTTAATTAAAATAATATAATGAAATTTATAAGCAGTACTAAAAATATAATGAGACACATAAATAATAGTAAAAATAATTTCTAACTTCTATCAGTAACTGCTTATATATATTGTAAGGATACAATTTTTTAACGACCCAAGGATGGGCTCATGTGTAAAAGGGCCCGAACAATACGATTTGTAGAGAGTAGGCTTGGAAAGGCTGGACCTTGGTCGTTAGGCGACGGTTAGGTCGGGATTTTCATGGAAGCCCATATGGCTAAGCCTTATACGGAAGCGGTGTGAAGATCTATCTCCTCGGAATTAGTCCGAGGAGAGTCTCGTCCTTGCCATCCTCCTTCTTTGTGAGTTCGTTCTCACCCTTTTTCTCTGGTTCCTCCAGAGAGAGAGAGAGAGAGAGAGAGAGAGATCCCCCCCTTTCAATGCAACGAGCTTCCCTTTTATACTAGTATTTCCTTCCCAATCTTCATCTACGTGTCCGTTTCCCCTTGTTCAGGGTGGTTACTTATCTTATCAATCCTCACATCAGAGTGGTTGGGGAAAGCTGGATAGCAGGGTATGAGTATAGGTTTGTCAGGCGCTGGGCTCCACATTAAGGTGCTGGCAGCCTTCTCCCTTGTGCTGTTCCTGTGCTGAATCTGTCCTTTTCTTCAAGTGTTTCTGGGGGGATGTTGGACGTAAAGTCGTCTTTGGCCACATTCTTGGGCCTTCAAGGATTTTCCATTCCGCGTCCTTGACAGTAGGGCTCCTCGGCCTGGGTTTTAGGCTTTTAATACAAAGTGGGCTGGGACTTCAAATTTCAGGCCCCACAATAGCCCTTCAAAATCCTGCTGCCCGACTTTTTAGTTGGGGAGGAGGGTTTTGGTGACATTAGACCCACATTATGGCTTGCTCAAATCCAGTACTCCATTATTATTTGTATTTTTTCATTTACATGGGAGGCGTGTTAAGATAAGGGCCACTCCTTTATTTTTCGCTCACGCGGGGTCCTCTGACATTTCGGTACTTGAGGCGCGCCTTCACGAGGATCTTCAGATCCTACAGCTGAGGATGAGGTTGGAAATTGAGTTGAGTCTGCTTTGTTCGTAGCATCCTTTGAAAATCTGCATGCATTAAATGCCACCGGTTTACTTCTGAGTATAAATAGGGCAGGGAGTCACTCCATCTGCACATGAACTTTCCTGTTTTCTTCAGAATCATACTTCCTCTATATCCGCGATCTCCGTTTCTGGTGCCCCTTTTTGCCTCAAAATAAGGTGTTTGAAGCATGGATGGAGATGAAAGGTCTTCGCGCGCTTCGGAGGCACCGAATTCTCAAGGTGATATGGTACGGGCAAGGATGGCACAGATTCAAGCCAGTCCCCCGTTTTGACAGGAGGAAGATAGTATTCCTCCCTCTTTTAGTCAAAATCCGAAGCAGGTTCTGGTCATGCCAGATTCTTGGTATGTGAGAAGAAGGAATTTCCGCCATCAGCGCCGTCTGCCTTGTAGTAGGCAAATTTTTGCGGGGGCTCCTCAACTTCCAGCTCTCTACACCTTTTCTTCAATGGTGTAGGCCTCAAGTTGGGTTCCCTGCACCTTTTCTTCAGCGGCGCCAGCCCGAAACCAGGTGCTCCCTGCACCTTTTCTTCAACACTGCAGGCCCCACGTGGGGTTCTTTGACTGCCTGAGTTATGAGCATGTAAAAGTATTGCGGAATGGTTTTCTTACTCAACGTCTTGGCATGGCAGCCAACCTCTCCTCTGTGCTTCTCCTTCGGCGTTATCTTTACTCCCTTGTATTTTTTCTTTTTACTTATGTAGTTAGTTGTAATGTAAGCTTGTTTCAGCTTTTTATTGTATACTGTACTATTCCTTTGTCTTAATAAAAAATGAGTTTATTTCTTTCTAAATACTTTTCTTTCCTGCAACATCTATTTCGTGCAGGAATGTTAAATATAAGCTTGCCTTTAATGATACTCAGAGCAGAAAAATGCCTTAATACAGATTCCTACTAGTTTAAACCTACAGACACTATTAAGTATAACAATGACAATCCTCAATAAATTAAACTCTTGGAACTAACTGGGATAATGGCCGAGCGCTATGCGACATATGCTAGACAAATGTCCGAGAACGATAAACTTCTAAATAATTCATCCGAGAAGGTAGCCGAGCAGAGAGGGACTTCAATCGTGTTTTTGGTAACATATTGCTCTAGGTTGCATTAATCCCTTTGGTACTGAGGATCCGAGGGTGGACTAGGGAATCCGTTTAGTATAGGGATTAACCCAACTGTTAACAGGGAGTTCTTCTTGGATGGGTTTTATGTAACATAGTTTTTCTTTCAAGTACTTGGTTTCCCCATAAGCTTGAGTCCGAAGACCATGCAAGGCCTTGGTTCTGTCCAAAACTTGTGAGATTTCTCTTTTGTACTTGGTTTCCCCATAGGCTTGAGTCCGAGGACCATGCAAGGCCTTGGTTTGTCCAAAACTTGTAAGATTTCTTGTTTTTGGTCTTCCCCATAGGCTTGAGGTCCGGACCATGTAAGGCCTTGGTTCTGTCCAAAACTTGTAAGATTTCTCTTTTGTACTTGGTTTCCCCAGTAGGCTTGAGTCCGAGGACCATGCAAGCCTGGTTCGTCCAAAACTTGTAAGATTTCTCTTTTTATACTTGTTTCCCCATAGACTTGAGTCGAGGACCATGCAAGGCCTTGTCTGTCCAAAACTTGTAAGATTTCTCTTTTACTTGGTTTCCCATAGGCTTGGTCCGAGGACCATGCAAGGCCTTGGTTCTGTCCAAAACTTGTAAGATTTCTCTTTTGTACTTGGTTCCCCATAGGCTTGAGTCCGAGGACCATGCAAGGCCTTGGTTCTGTCCAAAACTTGTAAGATTTCTCTTTTGTACTTGGTTTCCCTATAGGCTTGAGTCCGAGGACCATGCAAGACCTTGGTTCTCTCCAAAACTTGGTTTATTTTTCGACCCTAAGCCCCTATACCAGGGCGGGGAAAGCTGGTTTGAGGCTAAAAGCCCCTAGAGCTGCCCGCGCCGTTGGCACTGCAAGGCGTAGCCCCTAGCAGAAGTTTATGTCGGAGCAACAACTGCATGTCGCCGGAGACGGAGGAAACTCCACGAACCTCTGCTTGCTAGAGAGTTGACTCCACCACCACCTGCGCCAACGCGCATGCCTTCCCACAGACGGCGCCAATTGTAAGGACACAATTTTTTAACGACCCAAGGATGGGCTCATGTGTAAAAGGGCCCGAACAATACGATTTGTAGAGAGTGGGCTTGGAAAGGCTGGACCTTGGTCGTTAGGCGAGGGTTAGGTCGGGATTTTCATGGAAGCCCATATGGCTAAGCCTTATACGGAAGCAGTGTGAAGATCTATCTCCTCGGAATTAGTCCAAGGAGAGTCTCGTCCTTGCCATCCTCCTTCTTTGTGAGTTCGTTCTCACCCTTTTTCTCTGGTTCCTCCAGAGAGAGAGAGAGATCCCCCCTTTCAATGCAACGAGCTTCCCTTTTATACTAGTATTTCCTTCCTAATCTTCCTCTATGTGTCCGTTTCCCCTTGTTCAGGGTGGTTACTTGTCTTATCAATTCTCACATCAGAGTGGTTGGGGAAAGCTGGATAGTAGGGTATGAGTATGGGTTTGTCAGGCGCTGGGCTCCACATTAAGGTGCTGGCAGCCTTCTCCCTTGTGCTGTTCCTGTGCTGAATCTGTCCTTTTCTTCAAGTGTTTCTGGGGGATGTTGGACGTAAAGTCGTCCTCGACCACATTCTTGGGCCTTCAAGGAGTTTCCATTCCGCGTTCTTGACAGTAGGGCTCCTCGGCCTGGGCTTTGGGCTTTTAATACAAAATGGGCTGGGACTTCAGATTTCGAGCCCCACATATATAATTAAGTTGCAAATGGATTTCTGGATTGGTAACTCTTCTCTTGATGTAGTGTCAATATTTAGTTGGAGAATTATCAGCTTCCCTCCCACTTACGGATATGAATTAAAAGTGGTTGTTGACTTGGATGCTTAGCTTTGCCGTCAATCTTTGGTTGGAGAATTATCAACTTCCCTCCCACTTACGGATATGAATTGAAAGCGGTCGTTCACTTGGATGCTCGTGCTGTTAGACGAAAGTAGTGAGGACATAGAAGTAATTACAGAACACCCACTAACATTAATTTTGAATCTCACGGAAGTGCGGAGTGCCACCCCTTTTAAATGCTTATTGGTAATCTTGGAAGATATTTTAATCCTGCCTATCACCTATTTAGTATTTATGTGCTGATCTAATTATCTAATCACCTATATATAATATGTTGACATCACTGATTGAGACTAAAATCAACTATATACATATATTCTTTTTAATAGTCCTATTCTGCCTCGGTGTAACCTTGAAATATTGGACATGACAAAAGCAGAAGGTTGAAAATTCCTTTTGCAAAGAAATTTAATAGATATTATACAAACAATTTTAAGTCTTCTTCATCTTATTTCACTGTTATCTTGAAATTTTGGACACAACGAAAACACAAATGGTTGAATTTTTTGCATCAAATCCTTTTTACACCCGAGACCTTCACTTTCATATGTAGGAACATACAGTAGAAAGGCAAGACCACTGCCAGGAAAATCTAAATTAAACATGGCCTATAAATTCTTAAGCAAATTGCCAGTCTTGAAACGTTGTTGCTACTGAGGATTCACTTTAAATGTAATTTAATGTTG
>NC_044904.1:29341470-29491994 GCF_001633185.2 Quercus lobata | reverse complement strand
GAAGTAGAAACCCCGGCCAGCCTCCGTATTTGTTTTTAATTTAATGATTAACTAGTTTCTTTTTTATTTTGAAAACTTTGTAGTCTGCTTGTACTTTGAACCTGTTGAACACATATATGAAATTCTTTTCTTCCTCTTTCCTTTTGATTACTTGTTAGTTGCCCTCGTCGATACTTACTATTGTTTATGATTTTTGAACTAATTATCTTAACATGTATGAATGATTGTGCATGCGATATATTTAGAATCATGTTTCAGAACGTTAGCTTACCCGCACCTATAGAGCCTTGAACTCTTGTCTGAACCTCCTTTAATGGAGATATAGGCATCATCCGAGATGTCCCGTGTATTGTTAGGTCCAACTTAGTATCCAGATTTCCTTTAAGTAGTTGGCTTCCTCATAGGTTTGAGTCCGAGGACCATGCAATATCTTGGTTCTGTCCAAAACTCGGTTTTTAAGTAATTGGTTTCCCCATAGGTTTGAGTCCGAGGACCATACAATACCTTGGTTCTGTCCAAAACTTGATTTTTAAGTAGTTGGTTTCTTCATAGGTTTGAGTCCAAGGACCATACAATATCTTGGTTCTGTCCAAAACTTGATTTTTAAGTAGTTGGTTTCCCCATAGGTTTGAGTCCGAGAACCATGCAATATCTTGGTTCTGTCCAAAACTTGATTTTTAAGTAGTTTGATTTTTAAGTAGTTGGTTTCCCCATATGTTTGAGTCCGAGGACCATGCAATACCTTGGTTCTGTCCAAAACTTGATTTTTAAGTAGTTGGTTTCCCCATAGGTTTGAGTCCGAGGACCATACAATACCTTGGTTCTGTCCAAAACTGGATTTTTAAGTAGTTGGTTTCCCCATAGGTTTGAGTCCGAGGACTATGCAATACCTTGGTTCTGTCCAAAACTTGATTTTTAAGTAGTTGGGGGAATTAACCCCTCGGCTATGGCGTGGGACATTGGTTTAGGGGGATTAGCTCCTCGGCCAAGCCCCTAGAACCATCCGCGCTACTGACGCTTCGAAGTGTAACCCCTATTGAAGAAACGTAACCCTTAGTGGAATTTTATGCTAGAACACTACAACTGGCTGTTGGAAATGATGGGGGGACTGTCTCAACCCATCGCCTGTGCCAACACACAAGCCTTTTCTACAGACGGCGCCAATTGTAGGGACTCAATTTGTAATGACCCAAAATGATATTGGGTTCGCACGTAAAAAGGCCCAAACAATATCATTTGTAGAGTGTGGGTTTGAAAGACTAGGCTTTGGTCATCGGACAGTGGTTAGTCGTGGTGTCCATACAGAATTAAATCGTGTTCGCTCGAGGAGTCTTTCTCCTTGAGGCGGTCTAGGAGACTCTGGTTCTTGGCCATTTTTCCCCAGCCTCCTCTCTTTTGGCGCATCAACCTTCACATTATATAACCCTTCTTAGTTGATCCTAACCCTCCATTTGTTGATCAGGCAAGTGCCTACTTAAGTACCCGTCCCATTAGTTGCCTCCCCTTGTTTTTTGTTAGTTGCGATGACCGAAGCCACCCTGTTCAGGCGTCTTTTCTCATTAATATGGTTAGGACGTTTGCAGGCGCATTTAATGCAAAGGGGACATATTTACCGTGGACTAGTTCCACACCGTACCCCCACGTGGGTCCCATTCTACTTGCCTCTTCTTCAGGGGGCTTTTTGGGGGCAGCCTTCAACGAAATGTTGCTCTTTCCTTTAAAGTCTTGGAATGCCGAGGACAGGGTCATCCTCGACTATTGCCCCAGGCATTTCGGCCTTTCCCTATTCGTACTCGGCAAATACCTTCCTCGGTACGGGCCCTGGGCCCTAGTAGAGCGTGGGCCGGATCATAAGTTCTCTGGCCCCACAGTATGTATTACAAGAGAAAAAAGAATTCACCTATTTCATAATTTTAGATCCAAATGCAATTGTAATGTCTCAAAAAATAAAATAGAATAATTTCAATAACCTAAAATAAATAGTAAAATAATATCCTATTATTATGGTCTCCATTGTTCAATATCTCTTTCAATCCCATCTCTTCCTATTCTTTCCTTAGACATCGCACCCATCTCAATCTCAGCCCCTACTTATCAATTTCTTTTGGCAACGTTCATTTTTTTTTTTTTTTTTTTTTTTTTTTTTGGTTAAAGAAAGAAAAGAAAATTGCAACAAAAGAATAGATCCTTTGTTCACAAAAACCACCAACGTAGGTGGTTTTTATGAACAAAAGGATCTCTATGATCAACCAATCCTTCACGATTCTGCTCTTGCATGCTCTGAGTGAGAGAAGAGAGAGCGTACCAATTGTCTTGTTTTCCGGGGAAAAAAAACTTGAAAATAGGTAAATAAAAACACATTAAAAATTTTGTTGAGTTTTTCGTGAACTTATATTTTTCAATGTTACCAAACATAAACATAACATGTTTTCCATGAAAACAAACAGAACATAAGTCAATCGAAATCAAATGAGAGATTAATTAAACTAACTCAAGCGAAATTTAACTTTGCATAAAAGTAAATTGAGCAAGGAAGTAAATAATTGGAATGAAATTTACTTGAAATCAAATGAGAGATTAATTAAACTAACTCAAGCGAAATTTAACTTTGCATAAAAGTAAATTGAGCAAGGAAGTAAATAATTGGAATGAAATTTACTTGAATAAACGACACTACAAATGAGGTTTTACTTACTTAAGGAAAGTACTAGAAAACAAATAAGCAGAGTTTTGGTGTGAGTTGATTCTGACCACTACTCGAATTTCATGGCCAAATTTTCCAAATAGCACAATTTTAGGAGAAACGCATCCTAACAATGTTATTTAATTGTGTAGTATATTTTTTGAATTCAAGTATGTCAAACTCAAGTTTCAAAAAATGTGTTACATAACTAAATACCTTTTTTTGGATGCTTTTTTTTTTTTTTTTCTAAAATTTTGCTAAAATTGTGCTATATGGAAAATTTGGCCTGAATTTCACCTTACTTTTATATAGATATATATTTGTGTATATATATATATAAATATATATAAGTTTTTATAATTAATGTAAGTCTGTTTTGGACATGTGCCTCCCCTTCCTAGAATCTCGGGTTAATTCCTTGAATATTGGTAATTAATATGAGATGTTGATCTCTCAAGTTTTGGACCAAACTCGCATAGTTTTTAAGCTCCATACTTACTAAGAAATGGCTTCAAATTCTTGTTACGACTTAATTAAGTACTTGGGTGTTTTTTTAGAGAGAGCTTCAATATATAGTGTCCGCTTTTGATGATTGCTCTTTTAAGCTAACTGGAACCTATAATACTTGAGTATTTTTGGTGAAGAAGGAAAATTAATTTGGTTATTTTTGGAATTTACTTGATGTAGAAGAAATTTTATATCTTGATATGAAAAGGAAAGTCTTTTTCTTGCTAAATAAATAATATGTATTCTTTGATTAAAAAAAAAAAAAAAGGTAATATATTCGTTGTTCCTAAAGAAATAGGAATTAAAGCATTATATATAGACAATAATGCAAATCATTTGATGGTCTTGCAAAAGGCATCCTCTATGGGGAGGGGTGAAGAATCTTGAAATTGAGTGTGAAGCCAAAAGACAAAAAATGGATTTTTGATTGGGAGAGAGACAGTTTTGGGTTTTCTCCGAGGTTAATATAAAGTGCAAGAATCAATCAATGAGAAATTGTGAGGTTTGGATTAATGCAAACAAATGAGTAGAAAAAGAAAGGTCTTGCGTGTGAGAGAGCAAAGAAAACAATGGTACTTTTTTTTTTTTTTTAACCATGAGACATGCAAGAGAAGAAAAATATAGATTTTTTTAGGAAAACAAATTTTAAGTGTTGTGACCACAAAGGGTTGCAATGTTTAGAGCGATTGAAGATTTGAGATGAATAATATATTTATACTAATTATGAGATAATTGCTATTTCCATATTTATGTGGATTTTAAGTTAAGCATAATTTTAGAAGATATTGTAACAATTTTGTTATAGTTAGTGATTATATTCAAAGTTGGTCTCGGAGTTTTCTCTTTAAGAAAAAAAGGTTTTTCACATTTCTTTTTGATAATAAGGTTTTTCACATATATATTTTTATGTTTTCATGTCTGATTAATTCATATCTTATATTTTGTTGATTTCGTAATTTTGATAATATTTTAATCAAAACTTTATTATTAGATTGATTAATTTACATAAAAATAGATTTTGCCAACAAAACCAATGTAATTGATTTCCCATCTACACTGTGTGCCTACCAAAACAAATGTTCAGACTTCAGAGGGTCGTTTGTCATGCAACCGCCAATGTCTGCTAATCTGATTCGAATAACTCTATATCTCTCCTACCATGTGTCAAGCAATGATTGGCTATGATTTAAATATAGTGTAAAACACATTAATAACAAATTATCAATTTTCATTGATTACTTCTAAAGGGTGGTAGTATATAGTGCACAGAGTAAACATTATCAAATTGTGGTTCCAGTTAAAATTGTGAAATTGTGTTTTTTAGAACACAATTTTCACAGAAGTGTAGCCTTTTTACTAAATTTCTTTCTTGTTGTCAGAAGACTCAAAACTCAGAAGGCATTAGAGTATCATGAGAACCACAAGTAGTGACAATACCAAAAGCTCCATTCACATCATTCATAGTAATAGTATAATGTTATAATGTGATAATACTTACACAAGGTTGGTTTTTTCTCTCTCTTCCTACTAGCAATGAAGTTTATCCAAAGAATTTTGAATATTAATTTAATACCAAGGCATTGTTGACTAGAAAAAGGAAAATGCCGCGCAATACTATGAATACATCCATGCAATAATGGCATAGCTAGGCAAGTTCTCAAGCTAACTAGACCAACTCAATTCTCAAAAAACAAAAAACAAAACAAAAAATCCTTGACCAAAACTAAAGAATGCTTATTGATATTTAGTTAATAATTTATATGAGATTACAAAAGACCCATGCAATAATTTTTAGTCGAGAATTTGCAATCAGTAGAGCAGAGAATAATATTGTAAGCAACATCCCTCTACCCCTGCCCCAGCCCAATTTGTTTTTGCATTAATGGGTTTTATAAGTCCTGGCCCAATCTAAGGTTGTAAATAGATTGAGCTTTTAGAACCTCTAACGCAGTTATAAACTTATTAATGACTTCACTTATGGTCTATTTGGATTGTGATGATGTCAAAAATCGTCAGTGAGCCGCACGGTCCTCACATGCTCTAGACGGAATCTGCGAAACAGAAACAAAGAAGACCTTGTAGAGAGTACCGGTGTGGTACCAGCCAAATAACCTCCGAAAGTTAAGTTCAAGGGCATGGCCATGAATTTTTACATGGGGGGCCAATTCGAAGTATTAATATAAAAAAACATAATTTATAAGTCTATTGAATATGAAATTTCAATTTTCATATATCTTAAACATTAATGAACATACAAAAACTGTCTAGGTCACTATAGACATATACAAAAATATCCACACAAAAAAAACATTTCACATCAAAATCATGCTTGATGACGATTTTTCATGGAATAGAATTCATCCATAATCATTTCCATGGTGAAATTCCGAGCAATTTCCTTTTCTATATAAACTATCATATTATCAATCAAAAGTTCATCCTCCATTCTATTGCGAAGTCTTATTTTTAATAATTTCATAGCTGAAAAAGCTTGTTCTGTAGTTGCTGTAGAAACTGGAAGAGTCAACACAAGACGAATCAGTCTATCAATTAAATGATAGAATTTAGACTTCCTTGAAATTTCTAATCCCCTACATAGCTCTGATATTGTACCCATATTTTGAAAATCTGGATGTTTTGTTACGTCAAGCTCATAATGTTGCAATTGACGCTTCAAAAGACAAATTTCCTGCTCAGTGAAATCTTGAGGATAATAATTTTCAACCAAATTGCAAATATCACCAATTTTGAATGATCTAAAAGGATCCTTATGATTTAATGCTGAACTAAGAGTGAGAAGATCTGCTGTTAGCTCACAAAATCTACTATTCAATTTTTGCAATTGAAAATTTATTGCAACTGTAAATATGTCAATTCTTAAATGATGTTCTATTGTTGTCAAAGCTTCATCTTGATGATGGTATCTACCTCGAGCTTTAGTGTAACGAGCATTTAAATCAGGAATATCAATTTCATGTTATCCACAAAATGATGTAACACTAGCAAGTAAAGGCTCCCATCCATCATCTCTCAACTTTTGAATAAGTGATTTTGTAGTTGAAACTAAATGCATGACATTTAAAAGATCTTGAGAATATTGTTGCAAAGCTTGGCAAAGAATATTATTAATTCCCATAATCTCTTTCATCATATGCAAAATTAAAACAAATTTAAATGATGTCAATACCTGATAAGCTTCTTCGGCATCACCACGTTGTTTATAATTAGCCCCTTCGTCAAAGATAGTATTCATAACTTTGCAAGTTGCATCAAACATTTTTATCAAACTACAAATAGATTGAAAATGAGATCCCCAACATGTATCTCCAACCCGTTGCAAAGTACCAATTTGGTTTGCTCCTCTTCCAGTCTCGATTTCATTAGAAGCAATCATATTCTCAATTTGTTCCCCTTGAGCATATTGCAATTCATCATTACGCTTACTAGAACCAATGACAATATTGATAATATTAGTCAAATGATCAAAGAATTGATGAACAACTTTTACTTTTCTAGATGTTGTAACTAAAGCCAATTGCAACCTATGAGCCATGCAATGTACATAATAAGCATATGGACATTCTTTAAGAAATAAAGCTTGTAATCAATTCCATTTACCACGAATATTACTAGCTCTATCATACCCTTGACCTCAAATATTCTCAATATGGAGGTTGTAACGAGAAAGAACAGTACATATCTCATTCTTTAGGATCAACGCAGTAGTATCTCTAACATGCACAACATGAAAGAAACGCTCTTTAATGAAACCATTTTTATCAACAAACCTCAAAATGATGGCTATTTGCTCTCTCTTTGACTCATCCCAAGCTTCATCAATGAGAATGCAAAATTTTGCAACCCCAATTTCTTCACGAATAGCATTTCGCACATTACTAGTAAGAATATGCAAAATCTCCTTTTGACTTGTGGGTGATGTACATTTGGCATTTCGTGGAGCATTTTTCAAGACAACACTAGCTACTTTGTCATTGAAAGTTGATGTGAATTTTATCAATTCATCAATAAAATTATCTCTATTTTTTGAATCAAGGCTTTCATCATGACCTCTAAAAGCATAAGCTTGGAATGCTAGCCATTGAACACACTCTATTGAGGTTTTGAGCCGCAATTGATTATTCTCTAATTCTTTTGACATTTGTTTCTCAATTAGCTTCTCAATATGTTGTAAATAATTCTTTAAATTCTCACAACATTTCACAGCAATTTTATGTGAGGAGTTTGAATATTTCCCTAAATGACGAATTAAAGGACAATTCATTCCATCATTCACCTTTTTCCAATTATTAAAACCTGTTGAAAGGAATGCATCTGATTAGGGACGACTTATTGGTTTCTTACCAAAAAGGTAGCAAGGTAGACAATATATCGCATCCATTGAAGGTGAGTATTCTAACCAATCCCTATGTGATTCAAACTATGAAACTTGAAATCGACGACAATGAGTATCATTGTTGTATGGATAATCTATATTTTTAGGTTGATATGGACATTCTTTGAGATAAGCTCGTCGGATTTCATCTTATTTGTTGATAGGAAATTCACATACTTGTTTACATGATCTTGGATCACAATCTATTTCTTCAGATTGAATTCTTGAACATTTGGAGGGGTGTTCATCAGGCATTGAAGTATCAACATTTGTTTCTACAGCCACAGGTGTCCTAATTTTTGAATTACTAACATCTTTTTTCTTAAAGAATGTATTAATTGTTTTTCGTTTGCTCATAATTCTTTTAGCTTTAAGAATATGACTCAAAAATTAACTTGAAAAGAACTTTAAAAAATAAAATTTTAATTAGAAATTTTTACTTAGTTATATGGATGTTTTCATATTCAAGAAAAAACAAAATTTCCACTATAATTTAAACAGTCAACCTATCATCATTCCTATTATTAAAATTTTCCTGTATTTTAATTTTTTTAATGCAACTTTAATTAATAATAACCCCTCAAACAAAAACAAAAATCAAACGCACAACATAAACCAAACAATTTAACAACACCCACAACCACATGATATCTAACTAATCAAAAATAGGTAATAAATCAAAACAGATTTACCTTAGAAACTTTGTCTTCACAAAGTGCAAAGATGGGTGTGGACCGTGTGGCAATGTCTACAACTGTAGATCTTCCCTTTAAGACTCATCACAAACAACCTCCCCACGCCTTCAATCATATATTTCTCTAAAAATCTATGAAAAATTAAAGAGCATGTGAATATTTAGGTGTAGATAGTTGAAAAAAAAAAATAAAAAAAAAAAACACTAAAGAGAGATGAAGTTCTAGTGCTTAAGAAAGAGAAGAAAACTCACCAGTCACCAAGTTCCAAATCCTGAAATTTGACAATGAAATATGCTGAGTGATTTGTTTTAGAAAGCAAGAAGAAAGAAAAAATTGGTCTTTTTTTTTTTTTTTTTGGGACTGTGAGGACTAATGCTGAGTTTTGGGGGATGGTAGTGGTACCAATGGGCAGTGACAGTGTACCACAGAAGAGAAAAAAAGAATAAGAAGTAAAGGGATTCCATGGGGTGAGTTTTTTGAGATTGAGAATGGGTTGATAAAGTTAAATTTTGCTGTGAAGTGTTTGGACTTTTGGGTATTTAAATGTAAGGTGGGCCATGTTTTTGATTTATTTGGAGTACAAAATATAACTAAAGCAACTTGAGACTTAGGAGAATAGTGGAGATATGGGGTATGGGGGAGCTGAATGGTCTACATTGGGGGGGCCCAATTAATTTTCCTATATACTCTAATGGACTTTTTTTTTTTTTTTTTTTTTTTTGCAGGGGCCACGGTCCCCCCAAGGGACTACGTGGCTCCCTCCGCCCCTAGTTAAGATAGAGAACTTTTACAACTTTAGAGTGCCAGGGCTATGATAAATTATGTGTACCTTGGTTTGTGAGAGTCTTGGGGTTTTTATAGTAGTGTAGAGTTGATATTCGTTTCTTGGCGGGAAAGATCTTTCCTTGTAGGGAAGATCCTCATTAATACACGTATCTCGCAAGATCCTTTCCTTGTGGGGACCCTCGTGATTAGGGTTAATCGTGGGGTGCAAGATATTTTCTTGTATAGATATCCATGGGGGTCAAGGAAGGCCATGCAGGACCCGTCACGCCTTTTATTCTCATTGGCCTCTTCTTATTCTCGTCGGCCTTCTCTCTTCCTGTCGTCCTGTGTAGACATCGTCAGGTATGGAAATGGGATCATCGGCCTATGACATCGTCATTTTCATACTTTCTTACGTGCTTGCGAAGTTGATGGGCCTAATGGGGTCATCAGCTTCTTTGCATGTAGTGGGTTTATCCCTTTATAAAAAAAACACTCGTTAGATTTAGGGGAAGGGGGAGTAGAGTAGAGTAGAGTAGAGTGAAATTGGCTCAAAATTAGTCTATTTTCAACCAACTCTACTCTACTTCCCTCCACTCCTTCTCCCTCCCCTCTCAATCCAAACAGACCCTTAGGTAATAGAGGGAGAATATCCCCTCCTATTTAAATCTTTTAATTCCTTACAACTTCTGAATAGATTTAGCATGGTATTTATTTGATTTTGTGTTTAAAATTATTGAATTTTATAAATGCTGCTTATCTTTCATCTCGCTAAAACTAGGAGGGAATAAAAAAAAAAAAATAGTGGGAGAGGATCCTTTGAATTGTTTAAAAACACAATCTTGGTATTGGTTAGTACTGATATATAGTTTTGAGTATATATACTAGGGAAGTTAATATTGTACTAGTATTAGTACTTTCTTGAAATGTATTGGATAAAATATTGAGTTGTATCAAGTGTACCAAAGATATTTTTTGGTGTTTTGAACAGTATTATAAAAAAAAATTAATAATTTAAAAAGTTCAACCAAAAAAACATTATAAAACATGTTATTTAAACTAATATTTTGGGTTGATGTACTTAGGCTAATATTTAAGCTTATAATATATGTGAATTTTAAATTATATGTTTATGAACATATAAATAAATATATGAATATATATTTGTATGTATAAATATAGATAACCTTAAAACAGTACACTAGTATTAATCGATATCAAAATACTCCGACCCCTAGCCAAATCGAAGTGGCTTTTGAAATGGTAAATTCCCCTGATATATATATACACGAAAATTACATTTTAAACCTATAGCTATAATTTAGAGGGTGTAAAATTAGAATCTATAGTTTCAAAATAATAAAATAAAACTCAAATATTTTCTTTCGGTGTTATGGTTGGTCACCAGAAACGATATGATTAGAATGCCAAAGTTTTGAGAGAATATCAATAAAATAAAAAATAAAAGTTTTGTGAGAACAATGCATGATGACAACTATGCTGTTGGACAATGAGATTGCTGAGAAAAAGATGGTGAATCCCTCTCCTATTTTTTAACATATTTTTTTCATGGTCTCATAGTCGAACAACTTAGCTATTATCATTGAGAAAGCCACTAAAGTTGAGTTATCTTTTCTTCTTCTTTTTTCCTTTATTATCTTTTGCCAATGACTGTCTTTTCTCACCTACTTTCTTTCCTACACTGACACAAATTCTTTTAGTTGAAGAATCACATGAGAGTCTGATAGTTTAAGTGTTCAACTCACTTCTTCTTTTATTGTAATTATTGAATAATCGGGTTTTTCCTTCTCCTCTCTATGTAGGAGCTTTTCTCTCTCACTCCAGGTGAGCTTTTTTCTTTCCACGGGGCCCAGCCACTATGGAATTTCAGGGAACATAGAATGGATTCAGACTTCATTGAGAGGCTACAAAAAATACAACTCACAGAGGAAGATGGCGAAGTAGTGCAAATAAACTTAGCCCACAGAGAGAAGACTATTGAAGAATGTTCATTCACACTGTTAGGCATATTTCTAACTAACTGACCATACAACTAGAGAGCATTAAAAGCATTACTGCAATTTGTGTGGAAGCTTGGGAATGACTTAAGGATTATGGACGTGGGGGAAGGGCTATTTCAATTCCGATTTAAGCTAAATAGCCAATGAACTTGGGTACTAGATAATGGCCCTTGGAGTTTCGACAACAATCTTTTGGTTCTCAGAAGATGGGAGAAGGGCATGACAGCTAACTCGGTCACTTTCTCAACCCTTCCTATATGGGTTCAAGTGTGGGGTTTACCTTTTGACTTGATCAATGAAGAGGCGGGATGGGAAATTGGCAAAGGTTTAGGCCATGTGTACGAGGTGGATAACAAGACTTTTTAGTCAGATCAAGCTTGTTTCATCAAAAGTCGGGTCGGGATCTCTCTGGAATATCCAATTTGTCGTGGGGGAATGGTTGCAAATCCTGAGGGTGATCAGGTGCAAGTTGGCTTTAAGTACAAATGATTGGTTAGATTATGCTACCAATGTGGTAAATTCGGCCATGAGGTGAAAGACTGCTTCGACCAGGGGACCTCACAGCAAGCCGAAAAACCATATGGAGATTGGCTGAAGGCGGGTTTTCGTCGGAAGGATATAGGAGCAGGACGGGCCAAAACCAATGTGCCACCACCTACACCAGCGTCGGAACCACCCTAGAGAGCTACGGTTTCAATCAATTCCATGATAAGGGGGCGGGTAATAATGATATTAATGATATTTATGGGAGGAAGGATAACGACTCAACACATAAATACCCGCATCAAACTCAAGCAGCGGATTTTCAAGAAAATCGAGATGGTGGTCGTGAGGAAGTAATGAAGGAGACTTTAATTGGTGCGAGAATCTCGGAATGAAACCAAATTAATGGGGATATTGATAAGCAAATGGAAATCATGGGTATGGAGATTACCGTTGCAGATAATAGTGATTCACATGCGTTGAAATCAACTCTCATTAACATGCCTGTCATTTATGATGAGCTAAACGCACATGTTGATCACTTAATTCACTTAACACAGTCACGTGAGGAGTCATCTGATATGGAAAAACAGAGTCAGTTACATGGGGCACTGAATAACGCAACATGGAAAAGAATTCAATGCACCCCATGCTCTAAAACAAACCTTAGCCACCAAAGCTCCTACGGTGCAAAGAGAGCTCAACCCGGAGTCAATATCTGTGATGAAGAAGAGATCCAGAATGCAAAAAGAAGAAAAAGAATGGAAGAAAAAAAGAAGAAGAAAACCTCAACAACTCAACGGTGGAGGTTGCTAGGCAGCCTCATCGAGAACAATGAAACTCATGAGCTAGAACTGCTGGGGGCTTGGGAACCAATGTGCAGTAGATGTACTCTCACACTTAGTGCGGGTAAAAGCTCCCAAAATTTTGTTTCTAATGGAAACAAAACAATCTTTAAAAGAGATGAAGTGGATTCAAGTCGACTTACCTTATTGATGTATGTTTGTGGTACCTAGTATTCGACGCAATGGAGGCCTAGCACTTTGGATGGAGGGGATTGATTTGCACATTCAAACTTTCACCTTAAATCATATTGATGCTCTTATCAAGGATGACCTAGCCAAGCTATGGCGATTGACAAGATTCTATGGTTGGCCAGAGGAACATAGGAAACAAGAATCATGGCAACTCCTAAAACATCTCCACTCCAGACACTCTGCCCCTTGGCTCTGCCTTGGGGATTTCAATGAGATCCTTAAATCAAAGGAGAAGAAAGGTGGGCTGCCTAAATAATTGGACCCCATGCAGCAATTTCGGGAACTCTCTTGCATTGTGGATTGGTGGATTTGGGTTACCGAGGTAATATCTTTACGTGGACTAATGGGCGTGATGATTTAGTGCAGGAACGATTGGATAGGGCTTGCGCCACAATTGAATGGAGGGATAAATTTGCTCAAGTGCAAGTCACTCATTTAGTGGCATCCTATTCAGACCACAACCCAATCCTTGTTACTACTCACATTCGGCCACGGCTCACCATAAAGAAGAAAACACCACATAGATTTGAGGAGAGATGAGCCACTCACTTAGATTGTGCAAACATCATACAGATGACTTGGGAATCAAATGTACCTCATGGAAGCCCAATGGCAAGGTTGTTTGAAAAAAATAAAAAGATGCAAATTTGCCCTTGTAGATTGGAGTCGACATACCTTTGGACTCTCAAAACCACAATTGCAAGAAAAACAAAAGAAATGGTGGAAGAGTTGTGCTTACAGAATAGAGCCGAGAATTTAAGCTCCATCAAAGACCTCAAAGCCAAAATTACAAATATCATCCACCAAGATGTGCTTTTTTGGCTACAAAGATCCCGATCAATTTGGCTACCTACAGGGGACAATAACACTTTCACAACCGAGGCAGCCAATGCCGACAGAAAAATCATATCTCCAGAGTGTTTGATACTGAAGAGAGGTGGTGCACTTCAGATGAGAAAATTGCCCAAGTAGCCAAATCATACTTCTAGGAATTGTTCTCTATGGCCTACCCACAAAACATTGAGAGTGTCTTACAATCAGTTCAAAGAAAAGTCATAACACACATGAATGAGAGCCTCACATGTCCGTACATTGCTGATGAAATCAGATTAGCCCTTTTTTAGATGCACCCATCAAAATCACCCGGACCGGATGGTATGTCCCCTATTTTATTTGTTTCACACTCTGGCCATATGTTGAAAAAAAAAAATGAACCACACACATATTGTTTTAATCCCAAAAAAGAAAGACCCCAAATACCTGGCAAGCTATAGACCCAATAGCTTGAGTAATGTTGTATCTTTGATAATTTCAAAGGTTATTGCTAATTGATTGAAGCATATCTTGCCTAATTTGATTTCTGACTCTCAGAGTGCCTTTATGCCAAATTGTCTTATTACTGATAATACAACAGTTGCCTATGAGATTCTGCACAGAATGAGAAACAGAAGAAGAGGGAAAGTGGGCCATATGGAGATTAAGTTAGACATTAGCAAAGCCTATGACTAGGTGGAGTGGTCTTTTTTGTAGGGTATTATGCAGAAAATTGGGCTTTGATCCAAGATGGGTGAAATTGGCCATGGAGACAGTCACCACAGCCTCTTATTCAGTCTTTATCAATGGGGAATCTAAGGGCTGGATCACTCAATCTAGGGGCATTTGGCAAGGAGACTCACTATCTCCTCATCTTTTCCTCCTATGTGCTGAAGGCCTTTTGGCACTACTAAATAAGGTAGCTGAGAATCGTGTGATCAATGGAATTATGTCTAGCCAAAATGGGGTGTTCATCTTCCACATTCTATTTGCAGGTGATAGTTTACTATTTTGCAAAGCCACAGTTGGAGAGTGTCAACAACTATTAAGCATTCTTGGCCAAAATTTGGCAGCATCGAGACAAGTAATCAACTGCCAAAATACTTCCTTGTTTTTTAGCAAGAACACAAATCCCAAAATAAGGAGATTGATCCAACATCAATTAGGGGCTAGAGTAATGATAAACAGTGACAAATACCTTGGTCTACTAATGACATGTGGTAAATCAAGAGTTAACACCTTCAAAGAATTACAAGAAAAAATTCTCAAGCGTGTGATGGGGTGGAAGGAGAAGTTTATATCAAAGGCAGGTCAGGAGGTCCTTATAAAAACAGTGGCACAAGCGATTCCCACATATGCCATGAGCCTATTCAAGCTTCCCAAATCCATGTGTGACTCCATCAATTCCTTGCTAGCAAAATATTGGTGGGGACAAAACAAAGAATAAAGGAAGATCCATTGGGTTAATTGGAAAAAACTATGCACAAACAAGACGGAAGGAGGGATGAGTTTTAGAGACTTGCATGTTCAACTTGGCAATGCTCTCAAAGCAAGCATGGAGACTAACCCAAGACATAAATTCTTTGTTTTACAGGGTATATAAGGCGAGGTACTTTCCTAATTGTTCATTCATGATGGCTCAATTAGGTAGTAACCCGTCTTTTGTTTGGAGAAGCCTACTTGCAGTAAAGGACATCATTTACAATGGGTCTAAGTGGCGTGTGGGAGATGGCAAGACAGTGGGGGTCTACTTTCATAAATGGTTATCACACCCTCCAATACCACTGAATGAACATGCCAAAGACATGTGAGTCTGTGAACTCCTAGATGAAGAATCATAGTAGTGGGATAGAGGGAAAATTGAGAAAATGTTTGCACAGAGGACACGGCAGGAAATTCTGGCAATACCATTGGACCATCTGAACTCTCCTGACACATTGATATGGATAGAATATAAAGCTGCAAAATTCATAGTAAAAACAGTTTATCGGCTTGCACTTCGCCTGGACACGCAACCTTGGGCAAAGCATTCATCAAGTCATGCTTTTAAACCAGCTTGGAGCAAAATTTGGACACTCAACGTACTACCCAAAGTTTGAATGTTTTTATGGAGAGCTTACTTAAATTGCCTCCCAACTAGGGAAAACCTCCATAGACGCCGAGTACAAGTGGCTACCAAATGTGAATTTTGTCACCAACAGTCCGAGAATAGAAGTCATATCCTATGGGAATGCCCATTTGCACAAAATGTATGGGCACTGATGAGCAGCCAAATCCAGAAATGCAGAAACATTGCAGAAGACTTCTTTCATTTATTCCGACAAATGCATGACAAGCTTAGCCAACAGGAACTTGAGTAGTGGGTAGCTACGGCATGGTTGATTTGGAATGCAAGGAACAAGTTTTACTTTGAGCATGTCCAACTCCAACCAAAAATAATTGTTGAAGTAGTAAGAAGCCTACTGGAGGAGTACCAGCACCTCATGGCCTTGCAGTGACAAGCTAGATTTTTTGTTGTATTTGTAACATGTTTTAAATTTTTGAAACCCCAACACATACACTGGGGGTCACTATTGTACTACAATTCTTTACACATTTAATGAAATTTCAATCGTGTTGGATGTCAAAAAAGAAAACAAAAAAAAAAAAGAAAAAAGAAGAAGAAGAAGCTATTATCATTAATCTCTCAAAACCTTGGCATTCTGAGCATCGTTTTGAGTGACCAACCATAACGCTCGAAAGATTTGATGTTTAATTTATTACTTTTAATTTTATTTTATAATTTTAAATTTTAATTTGTTAATTTTGAAATCATAGGGTTATTTCGTCCAATAGGCCTACAGGTGTCAATTCATCCATACATTTTTTTTTTTTTTTTTTTTTTTTTTTGGGATTGGGGGGGGGGGAGGTGGGGCCAGGGGAGTGTCATTTTGTGAAACCCATTATAATTTATATGCTTATTAATTTGATGTATGTATTAAATAATCTGTCTTATATTAAATATATATATATAGGGAAGGGGACGCACTGCTGAAGAGGATGAGACGGAAGCACAGTAATATTGTAAATGGAAATAATGTAAAGAACTTGAAAGTAAATAGCTTGAAAGTAAATAGCTTGAAAGTAAATAACTTGAATGTAAGAACAATAATAAGGCGGTAGAACCAGCCAAGCAGTATATATCAAAATAATTCAAAGTAAATAAGAACAGTAGTTTAAAATAAATGAAAGCAATTTAGAACCATCTAATGTGGCGGTAATCCGTCCAAGGTGGTGGTAGCAACAAGTAAAGTAATGAACATAGAACTGAAAATACTTCTTATTGAAAGTAGGATAAACACTTACAGTAGTAGTAGTGAATACAAGATCTCAACAGTTACAGGTTAACGGTTACAAAGCTTGAACTAGTCCTAGTTACAAGGTTTGTAGGATTACAAGGCTTGTAGTGAACAAAGGTGAACAAGGTTGTAGTAGTAGTAGAAGCAAGTGGGTTCTCCTTCTAAGAAGGCTAGTTCTAAGGGAAGAGAAATAAGAACTAAAACTTTGCTTGAAAAACCCCAAGGGACATCCCCCCTTAAATAGGCAAAGCTTTGAGTAAACAGTACTCGTGAACAGTAAAAGTTAACAGTAAAAGTCACGGGAAACACGGAGAATCAACTTTTCAAAACATTATCATCAGGAGTGGAAATTAATAGTGAAAGTCCACTAGTAAACAGTGTAGCATTTGGCCTTTATGCAGGCTAGACAAATAAGCTCAATCTTCTCGAAGATCTGGAGTGTTATCTTCATCATGTCCAAATAGCTCCTGGTCATATGGGAAATAGGGGTTGTGAGCAACAGATTCTTCAGAGGAGGCTTTAGATTCTTCCTGATTAGCAACAACTTCTTCTACCCATTTGAGTAAAGCTAGGAGAGCATCAGGATTCTTTCTCAAATTGTCAATAGAGGAGCTTTTAGTCTGAACATTTTTGTCGGAAGAAGAAGAGGGAGCATCAGCAGGAGCAGGGGTTTGAACAAGGGAATGATCTTTTGCCATGGGCAAAGCAGCAGCAGATGAAGATTCTCTGGAAATAGAGGCAACAACAGTAATGATCTTTTGAGTGTGAGGGAATTTTCCCCACCATTTTACAAACCAATGCCTAGAAAGAACATCACCATCTTTCTCATATTGCCATTTCAATATCCAAGGGATTTTATATTTTTTAACAAAATGGAGCAAAGTAGGAAATTTGGCTCCATAAGCATCACTTCTATAACATTTCTTGAAACAGTCGAAAGCATCAAGCAATGGTGCAGGAAATAACTCAGTAGTAGGACCAAATTGGGCCTACCAGCGGTTGAACCAAAGGGGCAAATCACCAGTGAAATTTTTGTCAAAGTTAACAAACCAGGAATGAGACATGTTTTCATTCTGGTGCAGCATGAATCTTGTCCAAACCATGATATAATCATAATATGAATAGGGAATGGGGGAACTTGGCATTGTTCTGGTAGATGTAAGAGAAGAGCCCCATTGTTCTTTAGAAATAAAATTGACCAAGTAAACATTGTGGTAAATAATTTTGGAAGTGTCTTTATGATCAGAAATGGTGTTAATAATAATAGATCTTTCATGGCGCAGAAGATCAGAATAATAATTTAAATTCTTTTCCCTATGCTCCGGAATCCAATGAAACTTCGGAGGGAAATAACTCTTAGCAAGTCTGAGAGGATCAGAAATAGAGGCTCTGTTGGGTTCAACACAAAACAGGTGTTGGTAATATTGTTTTTTGATGTATTGAGGGGAACTTTTTGGAAAAACAGTTTTAATGGGCCGGTTAATAGGGGTTAAGGCATAAGGATCATAAGATGAAGCAAGAACGGTGGAGTAATTAATCCTAGGGATGGTTCCTAGGGTGGTGAAACGGTTGGTTATGTCAAGGGGAGAAGCAGGTTCTTTTTTAACAATTTGTTTAGAGGTTTCAACAGGAGGATTATCTTTTGGTCTTCTACTTGCCATTGTGACACTGCAGAAATTCACGGGTAAGGAAATCAGGGATAGAATTTTGAGATCCTTTAATATATTCAATATCAAAATCAAAAACGCTTAAAATAGCTTGCCATCTAGCAAAAATATGTTTTGAAGCAATATTTTCAACATCTTTTTCAATAACATATTTAGCACTTTTGCAATCAATACGTAACAAGAATTTTTGGTTTAACAAATCACTTTGAAATTTTGAAATACATAGTACTATAGATAAAATCTCCTTTTTAGTAGTACTATAATTTAACTGTGCATTGTTCCAAATGCCCGAATAGAAACGAACAATTTGTTCAGATGACTCAGGAGAAACTCTTTGTTTTAGAATACCACCATAACCAACATCAGAGGCATCGGTCTCAACAATTTTGAAAGCACCAACAGTAGGAATACCAAGACAAGGCAATGTCTTAACATAAGTTTTGATTTGTTTAACAATAGAAGTATGAACATCAGACCAAGGAGGAGGATTACTTTTTAACCGATCAAACAGAGGTTTGCATTGTTTCCTCATATCTTTGTAAAAATCTGCAACATAGTTTAATGACCCAAGAAATCTTTGGAGCTGTGTTTTGTCAATGATAACATCAGGAAACTTATCGGCAAACTGGATGGCTCTATCTATAAGACGAATCTGTCCTTCAGAGATATCATAGCCAAGAAAACGAACTTTGGTTTGGAATAGTTTAACCTTCTTGGCTGAGACAACAAGACCATTTCTTTTGATAGTATCTAGAAACGAATTCAAATGTTTCCAGTGTTCGTCAATAGAGCTAGAGTAAACAAGAACATCATCAATATAAACAATGGTGAAATGACTAAAGGAGTTAAAAATATCATTCATGATATTTTGAAACTCGCCTGGGGCATTTTTAAGGCCAAATGGCATAACAATCCACTCATAATGTCCAAAAGGAGTGGTGAAAGCAGTTTTGTACCTATCATTCTCACTAATCTGAATTTGCCAAAACCTAGATTTCATATCAAACTTGGAGAACACAACAGCTTCATTCAGCCTGTGGACAAGGTCATTCTTGTTGGGAATAGGATACCGAATCCATTCTAAAACCTTATTTAGGGGTTTGTAGTTAATGACTAATCTTGGGGTTCCTCTTTCAATCTCAGCATTTTTTTGGACATAAAAGGCTGAACAAGACCAAGGAGACTTGCTATTCCTAATCAATTTTTTTTGCAACAAATCCTGGATTTCTTTTTTGCAAAATTCAACAATTTCGACATTCATTTGGATAGGACGAGCTTTAGTGGGAATATTTTTCTCATCAAAATCTTTGACATATGGCAAATCAACAATATGTTTCTTCCTATGCCAGAAACCGTTAGGAACATCGGAGCAAGCATCATCAATCAACATTTTCTGAAAATTATCAATTTTGGATTGCAACAATTTATCAGAAATTTGTTCAGCAATTTTTTTGTATCTAACTTCTTGCTGAAGAAATTTAAGATGTTTAATTTTAGCATGAATCATGTTTGAAGCAGTATTAATATCAATATCAAACTTCGAAGCAAATTTGAACTTTACTTTTTGTCCAAAAGGATCAATAGTAATTCCATCATGTTCAACAAGAAAAGGATATAAAGCATTTATAAAAGGCAAACCAAGAATCACTTTATCAGTCATATTTTTAACAAGAACAGAAGGAATCTTGAAACAGACATTAGCATGGCATACATGAGCATTATTCAATTCATACTTTATTTGCATTTGAGAACCATTAGCAGAAACTAATTTTTCAGTAGATTTTTCAAAGTATTTTGAAGGAATCAGTCCTTCTTGGATACAGTTCATATCCGCCCCTGAATCTATCATAGCAATAACAGTGAAATGATAATCAGGAGAAACAACAATTTTAACTTTTGTAAACCATTTTGGAGGAATTATTTTATTAACAAGGGCAAGTTGAGAAATAGTGACATCATTAGGAATACCTTTACCAGAAAGAAGAGCTTGTTGACAGGATTCATCTCCATCTTTATGCTCAAGTACTTGTTTAAGATTATTTTTATTACTTTTAATATCTTTAAAATCATGTTTTAATTCGCTTATCTCTTGTTTAACAATATTAATTTCATGTTGTAAATCATTAACAGTTAGTTCTTTAGATTTCTTTTTATTAAATTTTTCCAAAGTTTTATCCTCTTTACTCTTGGTGAGAACATTTGTTCGAATAACATTGCATCGAGAACCTCTACTACCAATATCAGAAGAATTATCAATATTTAGTATGTTAAATTTGTTTTTTAAATTACTAGGTTTTCTTTTACAATTTTTACTAAAGTGTCCAAATTTACCACAGTTAACACGTCTCTTCTTAGCATAGAAATCATTAGGTTTAACAAAGTTATTTTTGTATTTTGATTGGTGTTTTAACAATTTTTTATCATTACACCTATTGGTACCAAGTTTTTTAATAGTGCTGAAAATATCTTCATAGGTTAAATTATCATAATCAATAGAATCATTTTTACCCATTAACTCTTGTTTTACCTTATGAGCAAAGATAGGAGGCAGACCGTCAATAAACTTTTCTTTCCAATAAAACTTATGACAGTCTTTCCGAAGCATGACTCTGGAAATGAAAACATCTTGATACCATCTGTATTCAGACATAATTGGACAACTCAGATTATTTAAATAATCATGAGATGAAATATTTGATGGAGTACCAACAAAGTGTTTGAGAATAGTATAGATCAAGGTATTGACACCATTACAAACAATTCTTTCATCAAAAATAGGCAAACATTCATCATTCTTTTTGACAGCATGTTTAATAGACTCTCTAGATTTTACAGTGATATATGAATCCCACCATCTACGAAGAGTACCAGAAAAACCAGTAACAAACAAGTTAATAATATCAGGTTGACTAAGATCATGGTTATGTTGATAAGCAATACTAACCATAGACATGTGAATCATTTTAGCAACGATTTCCTATTCAGACAAACCATCAATATTCCATTCATAAGGCTTATCAATAGAGACAGAAGACTGTGTTTGAAAAGATCTCTTTTCAAACTACATATCAAGAGGAGTAGGTTTTGAACACCAGTTTTCAGTAAAAGACATGGGTTTGGTGTTTCCAACAAATCTTTTAATTTCTAGGAAATCATCATCAAAGATTCTTTTTGTAGAAACAGTATCAGAAGAAGCAGTATCAGAATTTGTATTTTCTTCAGAAACAATTTCTTTTTTGGAAATAGTTTGAGCAGTTGGAGTACTTGTAGAAGTACCCTCAGTTTTAACCTTTAAATCAAAAAGCATTTTGTCAACAATTTCAAGAGTCTTGGACTGAGAAGTTTTAAACATAACTTTTTCTCCTTGACTGGGTAAATCAATCAAAGGTTTCTCAGTTTTAACAGGAACAGATTTTTCAACAATTTTTTCTTCAATACGGTCAAGCTGTTGACCAATAATATGCAAAGATTGGTTAGTAAAATTGTTTTGTTCAATAAGGCTAACAATGGGAGTTTGATCATCAGCAATTTTGAAAGGAGAGGTCTTCACTTCTTCTTTTGTCACTTCATCTTTCTTAGTAGTTATCAAAATTGAATCAAGAGGAGGATGACTAGACCTAATAATGGTTTTATCAATCTTAACAAAATTTGATTTCTTTATCACATTTACATGTTGTTTTGAAACCTCATTTTTTGGAACATAATGGTTTTCAAGAAAATCAAAAAAAAAAATATGTTTTTTCAATTGATTCATCATTTCCAACCATTTTCTTTTAACACGGTCTTTATCAGACTGAGCAAAATTATTTTGGAAATATTTTCTCTTGGTTTTGTTTGTTGCAAGCATAAACTCATTGTACAAAGAATCCCAATCAATTTCAAAATCATCATTTAAAACAGTCAAAACTCTTAATTGATTTTGGTAAACAGGAGGATTTTCAATAGGAGAATCAAAATTAGATGGAGTAACAGAAACAGTGTCTTCCTCATCTTCATTAGCAGTTTTACTAAATAGAGTGGAAGTTTCAGGTTTAGTTGAATAGTAAACAGAGCTAATTTGGGATTTATCACTTGAAATACCTTTTAGCTTTAAATCAAAGGATGTTTCCAAATTCTTTTTCAAAAAGTCATTGATCTCTCAGTCTCTTTTTGAAATACTTTCAGATCCAGCAAAGGAATGTCTTCCTTCATTGATCCTGAAAGGTGATTGTTTTGAAAACTTATTTTAACAGTACCATCAAGATATTCTTGAATATGGGTGAGATCAAGCTCATCAAAAATGGGTTTAGCAGGAGGGGTTTCTTGTTCTAACAACCAATCATTTGGAAGTTTAACATCTTGCCATTGAATCATTTTTGGAACTTGGATTTTAGCATCAGGAGTTGAGCATTGAATTAACATGGTTTTACCTGAAGGTTCTCTAGGAATCATAGCACAAGGATTCATTTGAGTACCCATTAGTTTATAATAAATGTGGTAGATCAAAGCAAAAGGCTTACTACCCTCTTCTATGTGATAACCAAATGAAGCAATATTCAATGTCAAAGCTTTAACAATATTAGGATCATCCAAAACGAGAGTAAGATCAGGATAACAATTAAAATAAACAGGACCATCATACATAGAAGCAGTGATCATACCAAGAATGCTATCTTTAAAAATCTTAAATCTAGCATCTCTTAAACACATGAGAAGAGAAGCATTAATACCCTTTTGGGTGAGTGGTTTAATAGCAACTTGAACCATACCAATATGCAAATAACTGAATTTTTTAGCAGCAAGGAAGTCATTAATATTCTTTTTAGTAAACAAACAGCATTTTTCATGAATTCTTGAAATAGAGAAAATTTGTTCAACAGTTCTAGCTTTGTAAGCAGAATGAAAAGCACTTTCAACAAAACTAGTTTTATAAATAGTTTTAGTATCAACTTTAGGAATAGTCCATTTATGAAAATCAGGGATCACCTCATTATCATCAATAGTGTGATATTCTTCATTTATAATATCAAGAGGACAACTAGTCCTGGAGCTGATAGAGGAGTTGGATCTCCACAACTTATCCATACTATCCTGGGTTCAACACTCAGTTATCATGTTTTTCTCACAACCGTTGCATTTCGTAACACATACCCTAACCAACCTTATACCTCTCATGCCCTACACGCCCTCTCTTGGCTCAAACGGGCCTTACAGTTAGGTTCTAGGACTTCACTTTACGACTAGGGTGGCGCCAATGACGGTAAGAAGGGAACACAACAACGGAATATCAAGCGTTCGGGTAGACACAGACAAGAGACAAAGAACACAACCACACTACTACCGGCCAGAAAAGAGTGGCTCTAATACTGCTTCTTCTGTTTCTTCTATTCTTGCAAAAAGAATCTTTGATGATGATTTCCCAGAAATTAAAAGATTTGTTGGGAACTCCAAACCCATGTCTTTTACAAAAAATTGGTATCCAAAACCTACTCCTCCTGATATGCAATTTGAAGAGAGATCTTTTCAAACACAGTTTTCTATCTCTGCTGATAAGCTCTATGAATGGAATATTGATGGTTTGTCTGAACAGGAAATCATTAATAAGATGAGTCACATGTCTATGGTTGGTATTGCTTATCAAAACAACCATGATCTTGATCAACCTGAAATTGTTAACTTGCTTCTTACTGGTTTCTCTGGTACTCTTCGTGGATGGTGGGATTCATACATCACTGAAGAATCCAAAGAGTCTATTAAACATGCTGTTAAAAAGAATGATGAAGGTTTGCCTATTTTTGATGAAAGTATTGGTCGTGGTATTCCTGATGGTGTTAATATCTTGATCTATACCATTCTCAAACATTTTGTTGGTACTCCATTCAATATTCCATCCCGTGTTTCTGATTATTTGAATAATTTGAGTTGTTCAACTATGTCTGATTACAGATGGTATCAAAATGTTTTTACTTCCAGGGTGCTGCTCCGGAAAGATTGCCATAAGCCTTATTGGAAAGAAAAGTTTATTGACGGTATGCCTCCTATCTTTGCTCATAAGGTAAAACAAGAATTAATGGGTAAAAATGATTCTATTGATTTTGATAATTTAACTTATGGTGATATTTTTAGTACTATCAAAAAACTTGGTATTAATATGTGCAATGATGAAAAATTGTTAAAACACCAATTAAAGAATAAAAGAAAAGCTAAATATGAAATGGAAAATTTCTGTGAACAATATGGTCTGCCTCCTATTGCTCCTTCTAGGCAAAAAAGTAAAAAACATGATAAAAGCCATAAAAAATACAGAAATAACTTTGTTAAACCTAATGATTTCTATGCTAAGAAGAAAAATGTTTCTAAAAAACATGTTAAACAAAGATCAAGTAAAGGTAAATGCTTTAACTGTGGTAAACCTGGACACTTTAGCAAAGACTGTAAAGAAAAACCTGGTAAGTTAAAAAACAAGTTCAACATGTTAAACATTGCTGATAATGTGTAAGAAGAATTATTCAGAATCCTTGAATCGAACACCCCGTCTGATTCTTTGGAAGATGATTTTTCTTCTTCATCTGATTCTTGCTATCAATCTGCTGATGATTCTTCTGATTCTCCTAATATTAAAATTGGTTGTAGAGACTCCTGTTGCAATGTTATTAATGCTCTCACCAAAAGTGAAGAAGATGAAAAATTGATAATTCAGCTAATAAATCAAATTCAAAACCCTGAACTCCAGAAAGAATATTTGGATAGGTTTAAGAAAAACTTGATAAGAGATGAAATTGGTAAAAAACCAAAATCAACCATAAGTTTTGAAGAAACTTTGGAAAGATTTAACAAAAAGAAATCCAAAGAACTAACTGTTAATGATCTCCAAAATGAAATTCATATTGTTAAACAAGAGATAAATGAATTAAAACATGAATTTAAAAGCATGAAAAGTGATAACCATAATCTCAAACAAGAATTGACAATGCTAAAACTTGATAAAGATCTTAATAAATCCAGTAACAAACAAAATGAGCACAGTGATGGATATGATTCCAGTCAACAGGCTCTTCTTTTTGACAAAGGTACTCCTGATACTTTCACTGATGGGGAACTTGCTTTTGTTAATAAATTATTTCCTCCAAAATGGTTTACAAAAGTTAAAATTGTTGTTTCTCCTGATTATCATTTCACTGTTATTGCTATGATTGATTCTGGTGCAGATATGAACTATATCCAAGAAGGATTAATTCTCTCAAAATATTTTGAGAAATCTACTGAAAGATTGGTTTCTGCTAATGGTTCTCAAATGAAAATTAAGTATGAATTGAATAATGCTCAGGTGTGCCATGATAATGTTTGTTTCAAGATTCCTTTTGTTCTTGTCAAAAATATGACTGATAAAGTGATTCTTGGTCTGCCATTTATTAACGCTTTGTATCCCTTTCTTGTTGAACATGATGGAATTACTACTGATCCATTTGGACAGAAAGTAAAATTCAAATTTGCTTCAAAGTTTGAAATTGATATTGATAATCTGTCTTATAAGAAAAACGCTCCCATGAATGAACTTGTTCAAGAACTAATAATGAATGCTGATGATTTTAAAGGTAATTTTCATAACACCAAAATGTTAAAAACTATCCATTATCCTAACAATATTAATGATTCTTTGTAGGAATCGGATAATGATGCGTGGATAAATACCACTAATAAGTGGGACAATAATAATATTCATATTTATATCACTAGTAAGTGGATTATTATGGAAAGGAAAAACAAGGGAAAAGCTCTTGCACAGGACTATTCTCAAAACGTAGGGTTCCCAGCGGGACGACCTTTTAAAATGCATGAAGGTGCATCTTCTGGTGTAAAACCCAGTGGATCAACATCCCTTCAAGGAGATGTCCGGGCAGAGGTGACATACTCCAATGGTGATATATTAATTGCTTTACAGGAAGTTTTGTCAAAAAATCTACAACTCCACAATGGAACCTATTCAGAATTACCAGATTCTATTAAATTCATTCTTGATAACCTTCAGTTTGCTTTTACCAAAAACCAAAGTCATGTTTTTCACAAAACCCTTAGAGCCCTTGAAATCCACCTTGTTAACCTTACTGCTCAAAACGAGATTTATATGAGCCATTATGGTAACCTTATTCCAGAAAATGACCTTGCTTCAAATATTGACTTTGTTCCAGAAAATAACCTTGTTTCAAAAAATGAGGCTCTTGTGAGCTGTCTTAAAGCCTACACTAGTCAACTCTTTGGCAAAGAGGAAATCCATTCGATGGATAAAAAGACTATAATGGGCACTGATTATGCTAGATTGAGTCTTAAGACCCAATCCATATTAAGAAGTGCTGTTGCCAACTTGCCTTCTTACAATCTCGTATTCTGGATAGTAAGGCTATGTTTAGGTCTTTTGATCTATGGTCCAAGTATTTCAGAAAACTTGTTACTGCTACTATTCCTGACCCTAGTGAAATAGACGAAGGTGATAATGTCTTTATTCAGCTTGAATGGGAAGATCACTTTGGGAGCAGTCTCAGAGTATATGAAAAGAAACATCCATTTCCTAGTCTCCTTATTAATTTTGATGATGGTTCATATTTCACTGATGAAAACTCCGATGATAGTGATGATGATGATCCTAATTCTAGCTGGCTTTCCCAAATGTTTGAATATGGCTTTGTTAGGTTTGTAAAGTTAACAAGTCATAAACAGGCCAGCCAACTTCCACAGATCATTCAAAATGCTATTAAAGGGTTTGAAAACTCTTCCACTAGACCTTTTGTTACTATTAGATGCTGGAGCACTCTGCCAAAATGGGAAAGAAATAACTGGATGAATGTTAACCCCTCAAAGCATCTCATTCTCATTAATGGTTATACTCACCAAGGGCCATGGTTCAAGGGAAATTCTCAATTGTCCTTTAAAGATCCTTTTGGTCTTGCAAAATGCTGGAGAAATTATTTTAATAATCAAATTCGTGAAGTTGCTCATGATCTATGGAAAAATTATCATTTCATAGGAAGCACAGGTAGAATTGCTGTTTTTGGTCCCAAACCCTATGCTGATGCCTTTGTTCACCTACAAACAAAAGGTCATCCTAATCTAAACAGTCTTCTTATCCCAGGAAAAACTCCAAAGTTTGAGCCAATTTTATATTGCGGATTCTGATTCTGTAATAAGTATGCTATTTACCATGAGCATGTATGTGATTCTCCACAAGGTCATTTTGATCCTTTTGATGGTTATCCCTCCGATGCTCCCTCTACTGATTGATGAGGTCACTACTATTTCGAGACTGGTGTTACTTTATTTGTCTGGCTTGTACAACAGCCAAGATAAAATATTGTCCTTCACAAATATGTTGCAGAAAATCCGGAACTGGTTCATAATACTCCGGATTTTGCGGAAGATTTTGATTCTCTTATTTGTCTAGCCTGCACAATGGCCAATGCTCCAATATTTACTACTGCTAGAAGCTGGTTTTCCACTACTATGATGCTTCCAAAGGATCCCAAAGATTAATGTTCACGTGAAGACAACAAAATGCATGCCTATTAGTTCCTTTTGTTGGCTTCTTTCTTATTGGCTTCTTTTGTCTTTAAAGGACACCAATAATGAGGCCTTGTTCCTACACTTATAGGGCTATTGCTGATCACTACGGAGGATTCCCATAATCCTACAAGATTCCTCACAAGATTGGGTCAAAAAAGAGGAGAAATTCCAATTTTTACTATTCAGTCACTATTCACCTGTCACTATTCATCTGTCACTATTCACTGTTACTGTTCATCCGTTACTGTTCATGATACTGTTCACTCCGAATTTTGCCTATTTAAGGGGGGTTGTCCCTTATGTTTGGGGGCCTTCTCAAGCAAAGTTGGAAGCAAAGTTTTAGTTTTGATTTCTCTTCCCTTAGAACTAGCCTTCTTAGAGAGAGAACCCACTTGCTTCTACTACTACTACAACCTTGTTCATCCTTGTTCACTACAAGCCTTGTAATCCTACAAACCTTGTAATTAGGACTAGTTCAAGCTTTGTAACTGTTAACCTGTAACTGTTGAGATCTTGTATTTACTACTACTACTGTAAGTGTTTATCCTGCTTTCAATAAAAAGTATTTTCAGTTTTATGTTCATTACTTTACTTGTTGCTACCACCACCTTGGACGGATTACCGCCATATCGGATGGTTCTAAATTGCTTTCATTTATTTTGAACTATTGTTCTTATTTACTATGAATTATTTTGATATATACTGCTTGGCTGGTTCTACCGCCTTATTATTGTTTTTACATTCAAGCTATTTACTTTCAAGTTCTTTACATTATTTCCATTTACAATATTACTGTGCTTTCGTCTCAATCTCTTCAGCAGTGCGTCCCCTTCCCCCTTTATGGTATTAGAGCCGCTCTTTTCTGGCCGGTGGTAGTGTGGTTGTGTTCTTTGTCTCTTGTCCGTATTGGTCGTGGTATTCCTGATGGTGTTAATACCTTGATCTATACCATTCTCAAACATTTTGTTGGTACTCCATCCAATATTTCATCCCGTGTTTCTGATTATTTGAATAATTTGAGTTGTCCAACTATGTCTGATTACAGATGGTATCGAGATGTTTTTACTTCCAGGGTGATGCTCCAGAAAGATTGCCATAAGCCTTATTGGAAAGAAAAGTTTATTGACGGTCTGCCTCCTATCTTTGCTCATAAGGTAAAACAAGAATTAATGGGTAAAAATGATTCTATTGATTATAATAATTTAACTTATGGTGATATTTTCAGTACTATTAAAAAACTTGGTATTAATATGTGCAATGATGAAAAATTGTTGCTCAAAATCTCATTTAAAAACACATGCATCAAAATACATAGCTCATATTAAACCTTTCTCATGAGAAAGAAACCACAGAGAAAGCTTTATCTATTACAGAGACACCCAAAAAAAGAAAAGAAAAAATCTCCCGATCCATATTGATCTATTAAACCTTTCTTATGAGAAAAGTACCATAAGGAAAGCTCTATCTATTAAAAAATTATTCAGGTTGCTCATAGTCTATAGTGACACCAGAAAAAGAAAAAATCAAAAAAGAAAAAGGAAAAGGAAAAAACCAGAGATTTAAGATATAAGAAAAAAAAATCTCAGGATCTGCACTGATCTATTAAACCTTTCTCATGAGAAAGAAACCACAAGGAAAGCTTTATCTAAATAGATTATTCAATCTATAGTGACGCCAAAAAAAGAAAAAGAAAAAATCAGTAGTGATTGATTTGAATGAACCTCAAAGAGAGCGTTAGTGGTCAGTGGTGATTGAGATTCTAAGAGAGAATGGAGAGAGCGAGAAGAGCGTAATCAGTAGTGTGAAAAATGAATGTAGAAATGTAGATCAGATGTTTATGTTATTTTGGGTAAAAAAATAATTTAATGTTATTGTGGCTAAAAAAAAAAAATACACAGCTCATAGAGGCATTTCATTGAACAGTTAATTGCTTTAAGAGGTTATTTAATACCAAAAACTGCACTTCAGTTAAGAACAACCTTGAACGCTAAAAAATAAAATCTCTAACAATTCTTTAACAAAACTAAATCAATTCAAGCACCAAACCTCAATAACATTGTCACTCCCAGCCTGACTAGTAGATATAGACCCATATAGACACATCGAAAGAAAAAAAAAAAAAAAAAAAAAAAAAAAAAAAAAAACTCATGAAATTTTTACCATAATCTTTCATACCTATATTGAGAAATGAATGAAAATAAAACAATTAAAACTAAAATAGGCCAAAGACGTTACCTTTTTGTAGGGGTAACAAATAGGCGGGTTGGGTCATAAATGGGTTGGGTGTGTTATTACCCATTTATCTATTTATAACCAGTTTATATATAAATTAACAATCGATTACCCGCACAACCCATTTAATTAGTAACTTACCCATTTAGCCCAATATGATCAAAATACCTTTAAAACTATCTGAATACCCTATTGACTTCCAAAATTACCAGAATACCCTTAAATACCCAAAATGACCCAAATACTCCCTACATTTCCAAAATTACCAATATACCCTTGGACATCCGAAATTACCAAAATACCCCTAGAATGTCCAAAATTACACAAAAGACACTAAAAAGCCAAAAATTCCCAAGACAATAACACGGGTTTTAATGGATTGTCCTGTCTTGCCCATAAAAACTACTATAGTATGAAGGCAGAAAAAAACTTTTGATTCACGATATTATGAATATCTAATAATTTCTCCGTTTTCTAGAAAAAAATTTCTCTATCTTCCATTAAAAAAAAAATCACCATTTTGGGTTCATGGGCCCATCGCAGTATGGGATCTAGGTGTAGATGTAATTACGTAAGGTTAGTATATGACAGCCTTGTAATTCAGAAAAAATAGCCTTACTTAGCTTGTTGGTCTGATAACAGAGTCTGGGGTCTGTATCAATTTGTCTGCAAATGCTTAATAAAACATGGCAAATGAAGATAGAAAACAAAGGGTCATGGATAAAAAGCCGAAACACACGTGATGAAAGCTAAATACTCCAGAGTCCACTTTCATCTCTTGCTTTCTTTTGCTAAGCTGTTTTCACTTTCCATTTTTGTCTTAAACATAATCATTCAAAAAATCAAACAAGCGCGCCCACCTTCCTTTACTCTCTCTCTCTCTCTCTCTCTCTCTCTCTTGCATAATCCTAAATTTTTTTTTTTGGTAAACTAGAAATTGCATTAAAAACTAACAAGGATTACAAAGGCGGGGGTAAAGAATACCCCAAGAGTCTGCCATAAGTTGGTACATAATACATGCCGGGGAATGGGGGTGAATAACAAAATCAAAATGGGAACGATGTCCTTCTTTCGCCAAAAGATCCGTACAGTGGTTTCCCTTGCGATGGATGTGCGTGATGTGAACTTCCTCAAAATGTAGGAGGGGGGACCTACAATCATTGATGATGGCACTAAAGGGGTGAGTGGTGTCATACACAGAATATTCAGTGGAAAAAAAAAAAAAAAAATTGCCACAACGCTAGCATCAACTTCAACTGATATTAAGATTTCTGGCAAGAGCAAGCCCATCACGAAGGCCCCATAGTTCTGCCGCCAAGGAGTGGGTTCTGCTAATCTTCCTGGTGCAACTATTGATCCAGCGTACGTGGGAGTCTTGAATGATACCGCCCGCACTAGCATCACCAGGGTTGTTTCGGACCGAGCCATCGGTATTAAGCTTAAAGAAGCCATGAGGTGGTGGGGTCCAGCCTATGTGCATGGTGGTTTTTTTGATGATGTCATACTTAGCAGGGAGGACAAAATGGAGGTTGGTAGAAATGGCGTTGATTTTTTTGAGGTTGGTGTGACTGTCAAACTAAGAAGCCTCCATGACCGACTTGTTTCTTGCGGACCAGATGGACCAAGCAACTACGCGGAAAAGGATGGGCCAGGGGATGTTACCTGGGGCTATAAGATGTTGATGGGGTGCAGTCATGCTTCAAACCTAGTCCAAGGTGGAGCTGTATTGGAAGCAACAGGGGATGGGATTGGCGCCAAAGACAGTAGTCCATAAGGGGGTAACTCGAGGGCAATCTCTAAGAATATGGAGCGTGGTTTCTAGGCTCGTGAGGCAGAAGGGGCAATAGTCATCATGAAAAATGTGCCTAGAGCGGAGATGAAATTTGGTAGGGAGTCTATCATGGCAAGCCAACCAAAGGAAGGTAATGATCCTAGGTAGCGTGGGAATTTTCCAGAGCCATTTCCATGAAGGGGTTGCACGGGTGACAGTGGAGTTTAGGGAAATGGTGTACGCTGAGTTGGAGCTAAACATGCCATTTGCAGAGAAGTTCCATGCTAGAAGGTTGTCTTGATCCGTTGAGAGGGGCTTGGGAGTGGCATGGATGGAGTCCACGACGTGTTGGGATCAAACGAAAGGAAGGGTGTGAAGGGACCACTTCCCCAGGTGGTCCCATACCTCCCTAACTCTTAAGGTATCACCATCCTGGTTTAGAGGTCCATGAATGAAACCTCTAAGAGGTCCGTAGCCCGTCCAGTTGTCATGCAAGAAGCTAATGGAATCACCGTTACAGATCAGCCATCTTGCACCTTTGTCACAAATGGCTTTGGCTTGGCAGAGACTAGCCCAAGTGGGGGAAGCTCATTTTGGTGGAGTTGTGTAAGAATATTTTTTCCTAAAAATTAAAGCATGCAAGCTTTCCGGATGAGTCCAAATATCCCAAAGACGTTTGGCAAGAAGGGCTTTATTCCTATGGTTGCTTGTTTTGATGCTTAGACAACCCACGGCTTTGGGAAGAGTGACAGAATTCCAACTCATGAGGTGGATCCGTCTCTTAGTCGTGGAGTTTCCCCATAAGAAATTTATGTTTATTTTGTCGATCTCTTTGCAAACTTTGGAGGGGAGCATGGTGCTATGCATGATGTGCGTGGGAATGGCAGTGGTGACTGCCGTGATAAGGGTATGGCGACTAGTAAGGGATAGGGCCGAAGCTTTCCAATTAGTTAGTCTCAAGCGAAGCTTGTCAATGAGGAAATTAAAGGCCCTGGTGCTTCGCTTACTTGTGAGGATGGGAACGCCAAGATATTTTCACACCTATCAAGCTATCATAGCTGTACTCACCATTGGGAAAAAACTTCTTTATCTATTACTTGGGTCTCTCTCCCTTGATTTTAGGGAGCGAAGCATGCCACTAGAGATGATGAGAACAATGTTAAAGAATTTCGATATTAATGTCTTTCTTCTATGTCTCTGACACGTGTCCACGGCAGCGATGGTGAAGAGCAATGAGCAACAAAGATGGACTTACATAGTCCACATTGCCAAATCCGAAATGCCGGCGAGTTTTGAGCACCACTTACACTGGTACGACTCGTCTCTCAAATCGATGTCAGACTTGGCCGAAATGATTTACACCTACGACAATGTTACTGAGAAAATCCAAGAGAAAGTATGTATTTTAATGTTAAGAAGAGTGAGACTGAGAGCTTGCAAAATTTTTTGGTTTAGAAATTTAGAGGTTATATTATTTATTTAAATTTTAGATTTTAGATGGGTTTTGCCACCTAATCTCGTGGTTAGGGTGAATTAGGGTTTTGGATGTTTTCCTAGTTGTCCTAGGGTTTTGTCTTTTTAGTATTTATATGTTTTATAGCCTTTAGAGTTTTTCTCTATTGTTTTCTTTTGAGGATTACAGGTTTATCAATTTGTGGATTAAAGCAATATTTCGAGAATTTGAAGTTTAATAAAAGAGCATCATGTGTACTTTCTTATGGATTCTGCAACATCAATTAAATCCCAAAAAAAGACCTCTATTCCATGAAAAAGAAAAATAGAGAAATTTTTTCATGGTTTGGATTTATTGCCAAAATTACAAGTTATGAAAGAACTTTCACAATAGAGGAAAACAATCTATTGACAAAGTTATATAAAAAGGAGTATATTAATTATTTTTCAAATGTAATTATTGTTTATAGAATTTATTGTATAAAAGGAAAATTTTCAAAAATTAAGTTGATAAAATTTTACATAAGATTTAGGGTAAATTGCGAATTACATCCCTGAAGTTTGGGGTTGACTGGATTTTACACCCTAACGTTTTAGAAACTTGATTTTACACCTTAAAGTTTGATTCCGTTAGCAATTCACCCCCATGGTTAGTTTCTGCAGTTAACTGACACATCATCATGCTGACATGTTTTATTTTTGCCAAATCAACCCCAAAACTACATAGTTTCAGTGATGACAAAGTTAAAAGTTGGCACAATCAAAACTACGTAGTTTCATGCCTAAACTTAAAACACAAACCTCTAGCCTAAACGTCACCGTTCAGGCCAAACTCTAAAACAAAAAACAAAGACCCGTGAAGAAGACCTCTGAAGCTTTTTACGTTCAAATTGAAAACCATGGTAGCTAGCTCTAGGTTGGGACAAGAAAGATTGTAAAGAAGAAGAATGAAGATGCACAGAGAGAGGAGAATAAAGAAACACCGATAGCGTTCATGTAGCCAGCAAGGGTTTTCGTTCTTTATTTTTGATTTCTTTGTGTCTCACTCTGTTTCATTGTTTTTTATCTCTGGGTTTGCATCTTTTTTAATTGTTTGTTTTCTAGGTTCTTTTGAATTTCGTTAAACACTGGTTTGTCCTCCTCTTCTATTATTTTATTATATTATATTTCTCGTGTTTGTTATTTCTCCTTGTCAAGTTTACAATTTAATATCATTACTTCTTGTTTGTTTCCTCACTAATTATCTTTCTATGTTTTTCTATTGTCCTAGTTTATAGTTCTGTGCAGAGCAGTGTAGCCCTCCTCTGTATGGGTTAGGCAGGTCAGATCCTCAGAAGTCTTCTTCACGATCACGGGTCTTTGTTTTTTGTTTTAGAGTTTGGCCTGAACGGTGACTTTTAGGCTAGATGTTTGTGTTTTAAGTTTAGGCATTAAACTACGTAGTTTTGATTGTGCCAGCTTTTAACTTGGTCATCACTAAAACTACGTAGTTTTGGGGTTGATTTGGCAAAAAATAAAACATATCAACATGGTTATGTGTCAGTTAACGGCAAAAACTAACCGTGGGGGTGAATTACTAACGGAACCAAACTTTAGGGTGTAAAATCAAGTTTCTGAAACATTGTGGTGTAAAATCAAGTCAACGCCAAACTTTAGGGGTGTAATTTGCAATTTACCCTAAGATTTACTTTGTTTCAAGAAGAAAGACTAATAAATTTACCATATTATCATTTGAAAAAAGAGTTTAATCTATAATGAGAGTACATGCAGCGGCGAAATTTGTCCCTGCTTTTAACGTTCACACAATCAATTCAAACTTGTCAGGAAACCAAAAACCAAAAACCAAAAAAAGTGGGACCAACGTATTGTTGGAAGCTATTACAAGTGAGGTCTATCGAATAAGAAATAGTTGGAACTTGGAAGTTTTCTGTGCCGTAAGCCTTCAAAGTTAAGACGGACAACATTAAGTTTGCTTGGCCACTGTGAGTTACGACGAAGACTAAAAATGGCTTGGACCAATGTTAGGATGGATGACTAAAAAGGTAGATTGATTGGCTTGCACTAGTCAATCACGATTCACGAGTGTGGAATTTTGGTATAAAAAACATAGCACCGCGTCATTGCTGATGTCAGTAAAGACATAGTCACTAGATTCTGTTGACTACATGATTTGAGTGGCTGGCCGTTATTGGTAATTTTGATAACTTTTTCACAATTTTTTGAAGCCATTTGATGTGATTTTTTTTTAAAAAAAAATTTCTATTTCAAAAAAATTGCCTTTATTTTTTCGATTTGTGATTGTTAGAGTTTGTTTGGAATTCATTTATTTTGTTAAAACTGAAAATTTTTAATTAAAAATACTATAAATAAAAGTAAAAGTTAATTAAAATAATATAATGAAATTTATAAGCAGTACTAAAAATATAATGAGACACATAAATAATAGTAAAAATAATTTCTAACTTCTATCAGTAACTGCTTATATATATTGTAAGGATACAATTTTTTAACGACCCAAGGATGGGCTCATGTGTAAAAGGGCCCAAACAATACGATTTGTAGAGAGTAGGCTTGGAAAGGCTGGACCTTGGTCGTTAGGCGACGGTTAGGTCGGGATTTTCATGGAAGCCCATATGGCTAAGCCTTATACGGAAGAGGTGTGAAGATCTATCTCCTCGGAATTAGTCCGAGGAGAGTCTCGTCCTTGCCATCCTCCTTCTTTGTGAGTTCGTTCTCACCCTTTTTCTCTGGTTCCTCCAGAGAGAGAGAGAGAGAGAGAGAGAGATCCCCCCCTTTCAATGCAACGAGCTTCCCTTTTATACTAGTATTTCCTTCCCAATCTTTATCTACGTGTCCGTTTCCCCTTGTTCAGGGTGGTTACTTGTCTTATCAATCCTCACATCAGAGTGGTTGGGGAAAGCTGGATAGCAGGGTATGAGTATAGGTTTGTCAGGCGCTGGGCTCCACATTAAGGTGCTGGCAGCCTTCTCCCTTGTGCTGTTCCTGTGCTGAATCTGTCCTTTTCTTCAAGTGTTTCTGGGGGGATGTTGGACGTAAAGTCGTCTTTGGCCACATTCTTGGGCCTTCAAGGATTTTCCATTCCGCGTCCTTGACAGTAGGGCTCCTCGGCCTGGGTTTTAGGCTTTTAATACAAAGTGGGCTGGGACTTCAGATTTCAGGCCCCACAATAGCCCTTCAAAATCCTGCTGCCCGACATTTTTGTTGGGGAGGAGGGTTTTGGTGACATTAGACCCACATTATGGCTTGCTCAAATCCAGTACTCCATTATTATTTGTATTTTTTTCATTTACATGGGAGGCGTGTCAAGATAAGGGCCACTCCTTTATTTTTCGCTCACGCGGGGTCCTCTGACATTTCGGTACTTGAGGCGCGCCTTCACGAGGATCTTCAGATCCTACAGCTGAGGATGAGGTTGGAAATTGAGCTGAGTCTGCTTTGTTCGTAGCATCCTTTGAAAATCTGCATGCATTAAATGCCACCGGTTTACTTCTGAGTATAAATAGGGCAGGGAGTCACTCCATCTGCACATGAACTTTCCTGTTTTCTTCAGAATCATACTTCCTCTATATCCGCGATCTCCGTTTCTGGTGCCCCTTTTTGCCTCAAAATAAGGTGTTTGAAGCGTGGATGGAGATGAAAGGTCTTCGCGCGCTTCGGAGGCACCGAATTCTCAAGGTGATATGGTACGGGCAAGGATGGCACAGATTCAAGCCAGTCCCCCGTTTTGACAGGAGGAAGATAGTATTCCTCCCTCTTTTAGTCAAAATCCGAAGCAGGTTCTGGTCATGCCAGATTCTTGGTATGTGAGAAGAAGGAATTTCCGCCATCAGCGCCGTCTGCCTTGTAGTAGGCAAATTTTTGCGGGGGCTCCTCAACTTCCAGCTCTCTACACCTTTTCTTCAATGGTGTAGGCCTCAAGTTGGGTTCCCTGCACCTTTTCTTCAGCGGCGCCAGCCCGAAGCCAGGTGCTCCCTGCACCTTTTCTTCAACACTGCAGGCCCCACGTGGGGTTCTTTGGCTACCTGAGTTATGAGCATGTAAAAGTATTGCGGAATGGTTCTCTTACTCAACGTCTTGGCATGGCAGCCAACCTCTCCTCTGTGCTTCTCCTTCGACGTTATCTTTACTCCCTTGTATTTTTTCTTTTTACTTATGTAGTTAGTTGTAATGTAAGCTTGTTTCAGCTTTTTATTGTATACTGTACTATTCCTTTGTCTTAATAAAAAATGAGTTTATTTCTTTCTAAATACTTTTCTTTCCTGCAACATCTATTTCGTGCAGGAATGTTAAATATAAGCTTGCCTTTAATGATACTCAGAGCAGAAAAATGCCTTAATACAGATTCCTACTAGTTTAAACCTACAGACACTATTAAGTATAACAATGACAATCCTCAATAAATTAAACTCTTGGAACTAACTGGGATAATGGCCGAGCGCTATGCGACGTATGCTAGACAAATGTCCGAGAACGATAAACTTCTAAATAATTCATCCGAGAAGGTAGCCGAGCAGAGAGGGACTTCAATCGTGTTTTTGGTAACATATTGCTCTAGGTTGCATTAATCCCTTTGGTACTGAGGATCCGAGGGTGGACTGGGGAATCCGTTTAGTATAGGGATTAACCCAACTGTTAACAGGGAGTTCTTCTTGGATGGGTTTTATGTAACATAGTTTTTCTTTCAAGTACTTGGTTTCCTCATAGGCTTGAGTCCGAGGACCATGCAAGGTCTTGGTTCTGTCCAAAACTTATGAGATTTCTCTTTTGTACTTGGTTTCCCCATAGGCTTGAGTCCGAGGACCATGCAAGGCCTTGGTTCTGTCCAAAACTTGTAAGATTTCTCTTTTGTACTTGGTTTCCCCATAGGCTTGAGTCCGAGGACCATGTAAGGCCTTGGTTCTGTCCAAAACTTGTAAGATTTCTCTTTTGTACTTGGTTTCCCCATAGGCTTGAGTCCGAGGACCATGCAAGGCCTTGGTTCTGTCCAAAACTTGTAAGATTTCTCTTTTGTACTTGGTTTCCCCATAGACTTGAGTCCGAGGACCATGCAAGGCCTTGGTTCTGTCCAAAACTTGTAAGATTTCTCTTTTGTACTTGGTTTCCCCATAGGCTTGAGTCCGAGGACCATGCAAGGCCTTGGTTCTGTCCAAAACTTGTAAGATTTCTCTTTTGTACTTGGTTTCCCCATAGGCTTGAGTCCGAGGACCATGCAAGGCCTTGGTTCTGTCCAAAACTTGTAAGATTTCTCTTTTGTACTTGGTTTCCCTATAGGCTTGAGTCCGAGGACCATGCAAGACCTTGGTTCTCTCCAAAACTTGGTTTATTTTTCGACCCTAAGCCCCTATACCAGGGCGGGGAAAGCTGGTTTGAGGCTAAAAGCCCCTAGAGCTGCCCGCGCCGTTGGCACTGCAAGGCGTAGCCCCTAGCAGAAGTTTATGTCGGAGCAACAACTGCATGTCGCCGGAGACGGAGGAAACTCCACGAACCTCTGCTTGCTAGAGAGTTGACTCCACCACCACCTGCGCCAACGCGCATGCCTTCCCACAGACGGCGCCAATTGTAAGGACACAATTTTTTAACGACCCAAGGATGGGCTCATGTGTAAAAGGGCCCGAACAATACGATTTGTAGAGAGTGGGCTTGGAAAGGCTGGACCTTGGTCGTTAGGCGAGGGTTAGGTCGGGATTTTCATGGAAGCCCATATGGCTAAGCCTTATACGGAAGCAGTGTGAAGATCTATCTCCTCGGAATTAGTCCAAGGAGAGTCTCGTCCTTGCCATCCTCCTTCTTTGTGAGTTCGTTCTCACCCTTTTTCTCTGGTTCCTCCAGAGAGAGAGAGAGATCCCCCCTTTCAATGCAACGAGCTTCCCTTTTATACTAGTATTTCCTTCCTAATCTTCCTCTATGTGTCCGTTTCCCCTTGTTCAGGGTGGTTACTTGTCTTATCAATTCTCACATCAGAGTGGTTGGGGAAAGCTGGATAGTAGGGTATGAGTATGGGTTTGTCAGGCGCTGGGCTCCACATTAAGGTGCTGGCAGCCTTCTCCCTTGTGCTGTTCCTGTGCTGAATCTGTCCTTTTCTTCAAGTGTTTCTGGGGGATGTTGGACGTAAAGTCGTCCTCGACCACATTCTTGGGCCTTCAAGGAGTTTCCATTCCGCGTTCTTGACAGTAGGGCTCCTCGGCCTGGGCTTTGGGCTTTTAATACAAAATGGGCTGGGACTTCAGATTTCGAGCCCCACATATATAATTAAGTTGCAAATGGATTTCTGGATTGGTAACTCTTCTCTTGATGTAGTGTCAATATTTAGTTGGAGAATTATCAGCTTCCCTCCCACTTACGGATATGAATTAAAAGTGGTTGTTGACTTGGATGCTTAGCTTTGCCGTCAATCTTTGGTTGGAGAATTATCAACTTCCCTCCCACTTACGGATATGAATTGAAAGCGGTCGTTCACTTGGATGCTCGTGCTGTTAGACGAAAGTAGTGAGGACATAGAAGTAATTACAGAACACCCACTAACATTAATTTTGAATCTCACGGAAGTGCGGAGTGCCACCCCTTTTAAATGCTTATTGGTAATCTTGGAAGATATTTTAATCCTGCCTATCACCTATTTAGTATTTATGTGCTGATCTAATTATCTAATCACCTATATATAATATGTTGACATCACTGATTGAGACTAAAATCAACTATATACATATATTCTTTTTAATAGTCCTATTCTGCCTCGGTGTAACCTTGAAATATTGGACATGACAAAAGCAGAAGGTTGAAAATTCCTTTTGCAAAGAAATTTAATAGATATTATACAAACAATTTTAAGTCTTCTTCATCTTATTTCACTGTTATCTTGAAATTTTGGACACAACGAAAACACAAATGGTTGAATTTTTTGCATCAAATCCTTTTTACACCCGAGACCTTCACTTTCATATGTAGGAACATACAGTAGAAAGGCAAGACCACTGCCAGGAAAATCTAAATTAAACATGGCCTATAAATTCTTAAGCAAATTGCCAGTCTTGAAACGTTGTTGCTACTGAGGATTCACTTTAAATGTAATTTAATGTTGTGGGGTATATGTTTTGACCGCTTTGAACAGGTCAAACTGATATAGGAAGTAGATCTGAACCGTTGAAGGATAAAATGTTGCTCACAGGAAGTATAGCGTTGGAAAAGCAATCTTGAAGTATATGTTTTGACCGCTTATAACAGGTGAAATTAAAGAAAAAAAAGACAAATTTCGTAATAAAATGTCTATATTTTAAAATTATTTAGTAAAATGTACATATTTTTTAAATTTGATTTTAACCCAATCGAATTATATGTAAAATTCGATATCTTCAAATCAAGTTATACGTATATTTTTAAGTAAAACTCGACATTAGTAATATTGAGTTTCACTTAATTTTTTTTTTTAAATTAAGTGAAACAATATGAATAGAATTCGACATTACTAATGTCGAGTTCTACCTCTAACTTAATTTTGTTGAAATTGAGTTAAAAAAACAAGGACATTTTGCTAAATAAATTCAAAATAGGAGCATTTTATTGCATAATTTGTAAATTAGAGAAAATACTCATTTCCCCCATGAAATTGATATAAGAAGTTGATCTGAACCATTGAAGGAAAAAAAAAAAAAAAATCCTCACACAAGGCTATAGAGTTGAAAAGGCAACCTTCCCAAAATCTTGTATATATACACAAGTGTCTTTGGCAATGAAAGTCTTGTTATCTAGGGATGGCTTTACGTTGAGCTCAGGTTGTTCACACGAGTTATACCTGTTTTAAAAAATTATATATATAATTATTCTTAAATGGTGTGCTCAGGAAATATTGAGACAGTATTATGACTTTTATCAAATCAATACAACGATATTTTAGGAGTTTTGAGTCTTTGAGACATTTTAAATTTAAACAACCAAAAGCCATTTGTTCAGAGAGATAAATCTTTTTCCTCCTTTTCTCAATGGCGGCTGGGCTTACATCAGTTCATTTTCTGATAACTCTCTACTTCATCCTTAAGGTTCCATTGATGTTTGCTCAAGATGACCAGTTCATCTACAATGGCTTCCATCAAGCAAATCTGCATCTAGATGGAACCGCTCGAATCAACCCCAATGGTCTATTGCAACTCACCAACAATTCACAACAAGAAGTTGGTCGTGCTTTCTACCGACTTCCTCTAAAATTCAACACTTCTTCTTCGGGTTTAACTCAGGCTCTTTCATTTTCCACAAACTTTGTATTTGCAATAGTTCCTGAAATACCATCCAAAGGTGGCCATGGAATTGCCTTCACCATCAGGCCCTCGTGGAAATTCACCAATGTCGTAGCCAGCAATTATCTAGGACTCTTGAATCCCTCAAATAACGGCCTTTCAACAAACCACCTATTAGCCATTGAGCTTGATACTGTAGAGGGTCTGGATCTTCAAGATAAAGACAACAACCATGTGGGAATCGATGTGAACAGCCTGAAATCAAACGAATCGGCTACTGCAACCTACTTTTCTGATCAAGAAGGGAAGAATATAAGCGTGGAGCTAGTAAGTGGCAACCCAATGCATCTTTGGATAGACTACAATGAAACAGAAAAGTTACTAAATGTAACACTAGCCCCAGCCGGCATCACAAAACCAAACCGGCCTCTCTTGTCAACACGCATAGATCTGTCCCAATATCTTTTGGAATCTATGTATGTTGGTTTCTCTGCAGCCACTGGTGCAGTTGCAAGTGACCACTATATTCTTGGATGGAGCTTTAATAAAAGTGGACAAGCACAAAGCCTTGACGTTACGAAGCTTCCTCAACCTCCCCGACAAAGGAAAAGTAAAGATAGGCAAGGACAGATTATCATGATTTTGATCATAGTAGTAGTGGTCATGCTGATATTGGTCACTGGAACTGCTTACAATTCAAGGAGGAAGAAATTTGAAGAACTACGTGAAGACTGGGAAAAGGAGTACGGTCCTCAGAGGTTCACCTATAAGAATCTCTACAAGGCAACCAAAGGTTTCTCAAACAAAGAGCTTCTTGGAGCAGGAGGTTTTGGAAAGGTTTATAGAGGAACACTGCCTTCTTCCAATACACAAATTGCAGTCAAGAAAGTCTCCCATGATTCCAAACAAGGGATGAAAGAATTTGTGGCTGAGATTATTAGCATGGGAAGGCTGAGGCACAGAAACTTGGTCCAGCTCCTGGGATATTGCCGGCGAAGAGGAGAACTCCTCTTGGTTTATGATTATATGCCCAATGGAAGCCTTGACAAGTTCTTATATGGCAATGAAAAGCCAAACCTTAACTGGATTCAACGGTTTCGAATCCTGAAGGGAGTAGCTTCTAGCCTTCTCTACCTCCATGAAGAGTGGGAACAGGTTGTTCTACACAGAGACGTAAAAGCAAGTAATGTTCTATTAGATGCTGAATTAAATGGAAGGCTAGGAGATTTTGGCCTTGCCAGATTATACGACCACGGTACCAATCCTCAAACCACTCATGTGGTTGGGACAGTGGGTTATTTGGCTCCAGAGCTTACTAGAACAGGAAGGGCAACCACTTGCACTGATGTGTTTTCTTTTGGGGCTTTCATGCTTGAGATGGCTTGTGGAAGGAGGCCTATAGAGCTACAAGGACTGCCTGAAGAGGTTGTTTTGGTTGATTACGTCTTTCTGTGCTGGGGAAAAGGAGCCATCCTTGATGCTAGTGATCCTAGATTGGAAGGTAATTATGTGGTGGAGGAAATGGAATTGGTTTTGAAACTAGGCCTGTTTTGCTCACACGTAGTGCCAGAAGCGAGGCCTAGCATGAGGCAAGTGGTGCAGTTTTTGGATGGCAATGCTAAGCTGCCAGAACTACCAAATGACAATGCTTGTTTTGGTACATCTACAAGTAATGAAGTGTCTGATTTCTTCTTGTCATTTCCCCCATCTTTTAGCATAGCTTCTGCTCCTTCCTGTTCTAGCATTGATTCAATTCTCAGAAGTGGTCGTTGAATTAGTAGTATATTGTGCTATGGGTTGATTAGATCATGGATCAATGCTTGGGACCAAATCAGCAAGTGGCAAATACAAAACACCGATTGCTTGGGTGTGGTGAGAACAGAAAATAGAAACTTTTGAAGAATGTGATGTTTATAGTTGCTTTCGCTTAGTGTAGAAACTGTTATGGTAGTCTTTTTTTTTTTTTTTGGATAAATTTTAGTACTCTACCTTAAGCTCTAAGTAGTGCCACAATCAGAACAATTTTGTTGTTGCAAGCTTTATAGATCAATATTTACAGAACCATATTTATGCAGTATTTAAGAAGGCATCATCCATAAATCAATCAAATGTTTAGTTTTAAATTATTTAGTCACAGACCCATCTTGAGTGGGATTATGTTTTTTTTTTTTTTTTTTTTTTTTTTTTTTTTTTTGGGGTAATGAGATATAAGATATAATTTGTTCTATGAAAATTTGTTGACCATAATATATTAAGATTTGCCATTTTGAAAAAGTAAACTCATTTAGTCAAAGATGTATTACAACACCTAACATTTTTCTCTTATGAGTTCCCCCTGTTTATCATTCTCTCTCTTTCTCTCTCCAAATGCAACATGGTCTTTAGGTATTTCTATATAAATTTTACTTTCTATTAACTACTTTTTATCTTTTAAATATTTTTTTTTAAATCTTAAAATTTTTAATTTCTTTTTATAGAGTTTTAACCTATGATGTTCGCTTATGATGATTGTATTTTTTTATCATCAAACCAAGATACCAATCGGTTTTTATTATAGGTGAGGATTGAACCCCAAATCTCTTGTTTAACTATTTTTATCTCAGTTACTCTTTATTTACATATTTTGGGTGTTTTTGGTTTTTTTATACATACATACATGTGTATATATATATATATATATATATTTATACATACATACATATAGTTGCTTTCGCTTAGTGTAGAAACTGTTATGGTAGTCTACCTTTTTTTTTTTTTTTTGGATAAATTTTAGTAGTCTAACTTAAGCTCTAAGTAGTGCCACAATAAGATCAATTTTGTTGTTGCAAGTTTTATAGATCAATATTTATGTAGTGTATATTTACAAATAAGGCTGTAAATGAGCCAAGTTTTGTCGAGTAGTGAATGTTCAAGCTCAGCTCGACAGCAAAAGTAGAATGTTCAAGCTTGGCTTGAGCTTGATATGAGCCTACAACTAATGTTCAAGCTTGAGTTTGTTATAAAGTATAAAAGTTTGAGCTCGGCTTGGCCTGGCTTTATTCATTGGTCAAGCCATGCTTGGCTCAATATCAAGCTCAAACTCAAGTTCAATATCATGTTTTTGAGCTTGAGATCCAACACAAGTATATTATCAAGCCTATATCAAGTTTATTATCTAGCCTATTTGGTTTAAATGAGTGATCTCTACTTATAATTAATTAAAGTCTTAGAAGGATACGAGTTTACTTGTTAGACTCATATCAATTTTATTACCAAACTCATAAATAAGCCTGGGCTCAACTTGTTTTGTTACTTTTGTATCGAGCCTTGGCGTTCACAAGCCTGTTCATAAACTATATTTTTTACTTAGGCTCGGCTCGTTTATTAAACAAGCCTAAAACTAAAACTTAAGCTTGGCTTGTTTATAAACAAACACACATGAACGGACTTTTTATCGAGCCAAGCCCAAGTTATTTATGAACGACTTGGTTCATTTATAGCTCTATTTACAGAACCATATTTATGCAGTATTTAAGAAGGCATCATCCATAAATCAATCAAATGTTTATTTTTAAATTATTTAGTCATTGGCCCATCTTGCATGGGAACATGTGTTTTTTTTTTTTTTTTTTTGGTAATGAGATATAAGATATAATTTGTTTTATGAAAATTTTTTAGAGCATAATATATAAAGATTTACCATTTTGAAAAAGTAAACTCATTTAGTCAAAGAGGTATTACAGCACTTAACATTTTTCTCTTATGAGTTCCCCCTGTTTATCATTCTCTCTCTTTCTCTCTCCAAATGCAACATGTTCTTTAGGTATTTTTTTGTCTTTTGGATCTTTCTATTAATTATTTTAACATTTTTTTAATAGAGTTTTAACCTATGATGTCCGCTTTTGATGATTGTGCTTAGTGGCGGAGCTAGAAACTTTTTGTAGGGGGGCCAAACTAAATGTAACAAAATTCTTATAGTTTTTTGGAAAGTTTTATTAAGGAACTCTTCATTCTTCCAATACACAAATTGCAGTCAAGAAAGTCTCCCATGATTCCAAGTAAGGGATGAAGGAATTTGTGGTTGAGATCATTAGCATGGGCAGGCTGAGGCATAGGAACTTGGTGCAACTCCTGGTATATTGCTGGCGAAAGGGTGAACTCCTGGTCTATGATTATATGCCCAATGGAAGCCTTGACAAGTTCTTATATGGAAATGAAAGGACAAACCTTAACTGGCTTCAACAATTTCGAATCATCAAAAGAGTAGCGTCTGGCCTTCTCTACCTCCACGAAGAGTACGAACAGGTTGTTGTACATAGAAATGTAAAATCCAACAATGTTCTATTGGATGCTGAATTAAATGGGAAGCATGGAGATTTTGGCCTTGCCAGATTATGTGACCACGGTGCCATTCTTCAAACCACCCGTGTGGTTGGAACAGTGGGTTACTTGGCTCCAAAGCTTACTAAAACAGGAAGGGCAACCACTTACACTGATGTGTTTGCTTTTGGGGCATTCATGCTGGAGGTAGCTTGTGGAAGAAAGCCTACAGAGATTCGAGGACTGCCAGAAGAGGTCATTTTGGTTGATTGGGTCTTCAGGTGCTGGAGAAAAAGAGCCATCCTTGATGCTAGTGATCCAAAATTGGAAGGTAATTATGTAGTTAAGGAAATGGAATTGGTTTTGAAACTTGGCTTGCTTTGCTCACACTCAACACCAGCAGTTCGGCCTAGCATGAGGCAAGTGATGCAGCTTTTGGATGGCGATGCTGAACTGCAGGAATTACCACATGAGAGTACTAGTTTTGGTAACTTTACAAATGTTGAAGCATCAGAGATCTCATTGGCAATTCAGCCATCATTCGACAAGGATTTGACGGCCACCTCTAGCACTGATTCTGTGCTATATAGTGGTAGATGAATCAGACGCATATTGATCTGTTAGTAGTGATTAGGGATCACCTTCAGGGTAGAGTAAATAGAAAAAATGAACTAGTGAAGAATGTGATGAATACAGTTTCGTTTATGTAATGTAGAATCTCATATTTGTTAGCAATTTAATTAGGATCTAAGTAGTACTTTACTACAATAAGATCAATACATTTGTTGTAAGCTTTATAACCATAAATCAATAGTGTATTGCAAAAACTAGATTGGGTGGCTCGTAAAATTTTAGAAAACTGAAAACCCACAGCCAACAATGACCATGCATGAAAATTACTGTTTGCCTTCACAAAATAGCTCGTTGTATGGTTTAACATGAATGGCACTGCCATAATTGTTTTTAGAAATAAAAAATAATGGGAAAAAATAGTTACCAAACAGACCCTTAATCTTTTTGCAATCTTCAAATTGTTTGTTTTTTTTTATAGGAATCTTCAAAGTGTTAATGCTTGTGGTGGTTAAAACTTTTTAAAACTTAAATGAAAATCAAGCAAATAACAACATTTAATTTTTACATGTTACCTTTGCGAAAGTTTCCCTCTTGGATGTATCAAATCTATCGAGAAAAATAATATATAAGAATCAAGATAGAATCAAGATGTATATAATAATACTGAAACATCAACTTAACAACTATACAAATTTAAAATATAGGAAAACAATAATTTCGTTGATATCATCTTTTAAGTTAAAAGATAGAAATTATGTTGATATCATTGGAGTGGCAATGATGTTTCTTTCTTTACAGATTGTGAAAGAGATTGAGGAATTCAGAAAATAAATTATTTGTCAAAAATGCTTTTTGGAAGATGTGTCACCATAATGTTAGACACAAATAATTAGTAAAAGCCATAATTTAATATTGTGCTTAAAATTAACCAAAAAAAAAAAAAAAAACTAAAATTGGACAAAGCTGGATCATTTTTTAGAATCCCAAAAGGCAATAAGAATCATAATTAGCAAGTAAAAAGTATATGTAATAAAGGAACATCTTAGTACCCAAAAAGAGAGAGAGAAGAAAATTTCCACTAAGGACCATGGGTAGGTATGTGCAAGATGGGGATTTGTTTTTGGAAATAGAAAATAATTAGGGGGGGGGGGGGTGACTAGTGTAACTTCCTTACTTGGGTGTAACCATAGTAGCACCATAATTGCTCTTGAGCAGGACCCCATACTCCCGATCAGTTAAGTTAGGTCAACCGTTTGGAATGAAAATGGGATATAAGGAGCACCTACACACAGCTAGTTATTGAGGCTCAAACCCAAGTCCTGAGACTTGTGTGCCCAGTTTCTTACCAACTAGGCCTCCGAATGTTGGTAAGATAGGGATAATTGTTGATTACCAACCCAAGTGGATGACTATGTGTTTCTTTGCAAAGCCCAAATTGGGCTGGACCTACAGTCGCATTTTTCAAACGCGGCCATAGGCCCAGAATTGTCTTATAGCTGCGTTTATAAAATGCAGCTATAGGTTCATAATTTTAGCCACATTTATAACAAACGGGGTTATAGGGTAGCTATACACCCGCATGTTTTGTAGTGTTGGAAGATTCTTTTACCCTTGGATCCAACACATATTTCATGAGATGAAGGTAAAATTTTGTAGGAACGCAATAAGACATGTTATTTCAGTTTGAGCAAACTATAAAACTAATAATTATAATCTTAGCAACATAAGCACAGCAAAAGCAAAATGCATGTAATAATAGTGGAAGAGAAGTAGGCATGGTATGTTCTTTTAAAAAAACCAAATGGTGTGGTATGTTTTGGGAATTGGAGAAGCGGCAAGGGCTAAACATATGAAAATTTAAAACAAAGAAGCTAAAGAAATAATAGTCAATTTAAATCCTTTCAAGCTCCTCTACTCACAAGAACCTCCCATCCCCTCGGATGATGAAGCCAAGGAGCCAACACTAGAACCAATCCAGCAAGAAGTAACAGGTAAGGACTTCAAGGTCTTCTACCAGCAAGAGGACCTTAAAAGCGCTCCTAGTACCTCTCATTGCCATTTGCACCCCGCCCAAGTCAGCACTAACCAAGAGGAGACCAACATCCCAGAAGGAATGGGATTCGAGGAAAAGACTCTGGATCTACTTGCCTTACTCACAACCCACGCTGGGGGCTCTTCTCTAGTCGTGAAGGTGGTGCCTCGACCACCCACCCCTAGCCCAACGCGTACCTCTTCCGTTGATGCAATTGACAAGAAACAAAAGAGGGCCCAATGAGGCAAAGGCACTGAAGGTACCGAGGAAGGGGAGGTCACCCAATCCTCCCACCAGCCCCCAGTCAAAGAAGCCCAGACAAGGAGGGGGCAATAGAAGAAAACCACATCTTCTGGGACCTCTAAGGAACTTGGGGGAGACAAGCCAAAGAAGCCCTCTATCTGGAGGCCCCTATTCACCCTTAGCTCTGGCAGTCCAGTGTTGGATGACGCCAACTTAAGAGACCGCCAAAAAGGCAACTCCGGCCTGGTGGCAGAATGCCTAGGGAAGGCATTATGCTTGCCCGAAGATATGCAGGAGCTAAGGTCCTTCAGGAAGCATGAAGTCTTTCTCGCCTTGAAACAAGACTTAGCTAAGGTATATGATTACTCTCATTAGCTTATAACATTAAATCATACATGCACTACATGATACTTATGTTTTTTTTTTTGGTAGTCTGTCCAAGCTGCCTTCATGGCCAACGAGTGGGTGGACCACTCCCTAGACCTAGCGAGGAAGGCCAAGGGTAAGCTAGAGGCATCTGAGAAAGCTCATGCTGAGGTGGACAAGAAGCTCAAAGAGACCCTTGCCCAATTGACCGAGGTAGAGAAAGCTTAGAAAATGCTAAATCTACCTTAAAAATTTATGAAAAACAAGCTGCAAATGCTCTGGAGGCCCAAAGAAAGGCGGATAACAAGATGGCCTTAATTGTGGTAGAGCTCAAATAGACAAAAAAGCAACTGGAGACCAAGGAAGCTGAAATATCTAAGGCCGAGTAAGCAGCCTATGACGTGGGTGTGACTAAGACAGTTGTAAGTCTTACCACCTAACTTAGGGGTGTTGCTCGAGTCTTCTACCTGAAGGTGTGGGGTTAAGCCCTGAATGTAGCTGGGGTTAGCACCAAATTTGAGCTCAGGGCTCTTAATAAGGTTTACTACCCCCTTGCCTTGCGCTTGGCACCTACTCCCCACAGCCTTCAGCAGACCCCAGCTCTGGCCCCACCTCCTCCTCATACCAGCCAGTCTCCACTCCAGCCAAAGGCAAAGAAAAAGAATAACCACCTCCAACAACAGTGTTGGACATGGAGACAAAAGAAACAGCTGAAGTGTCACATTTGAAGAGGAAAAAGAAAGAGAAGGAAAAGGAGACCTTCACATAGCTTAGCTTTAGACTAGGAAACAGATAGTCAGTTTTGTAACTGGGCTTAAGTATAGCTGGTGCCCTTTCTCTTTTTTCATTGTATTCCAATTCTTTAACTTTTAATGAAAAAAGTTTAAACTTCATTTCATGCTTTTTCAACTGTTTGATTTGCACTTGTTAGTTTACATCACACATTATTTTCCTTCCCTTATAACAATTTCAGCATACTAATCTGCAGCTTACTTATAACACAATGAATAGACTAACTCATAGAACTTAAGAAAAATATTAACCAACACTTACTTTAAATTGGACTTGGAATCTCAAAGCAAACCCATTGGCACTGATCCTGAAACTTGAGGAGGTATTCAAGGCTCTTAAATTCACTCTCACTTAGACAACCTCTTGCATAGATCAACTTATTCCCCACCTGTGACCCAAGGAGCCACATCAGACCTAAATTCTGGCCAACATTTTGAAACTTTTTCCAGAACTGTTAATTCACCCAAGGCTTGCGACTCGAGGAGTCAAACAAGGCTGAGGTTCTATTTAACACTTAGAATCTTTCATACAATGTTGATTTACCCTAGGCTTGTGACCCGAGGAGTCGAACAAGGCCTAGGTTCTGTTTAACACTTAGGATTTTTCAAACAATGTTAATTTACCCTAGGCTTGTGACCTGAGGAGTCGAACAAGGTCTAGGTTCTGTTTAACACTTAGGATTTCCCACACAATGTTAATTTACCCTAAGCTTGTGATCCGAGGAGTTGAACAAGGCCTAGGTTTTGTTTAACACTTAGGATTTTTCACACACACTAATTACTTTACCTAATACATCCACAATAAAACACAGCTGAACAAAATATGAATAAACAAGGAGTTCATAGCATTAATAATAGTAATGCCGCAAATTATTTACATTCCATGGACAAGAAATTACATTTTCATCCAAATCTTCCAAGTAATAAGCCCCAATGCCAGCAATGGAAGTTATCGTATATGGCCCTTCCCAGTTAAGGCCTAGTTTTCCCCAGGTGGGGTTCTTTGTTGTCCCCACTACTTTTTGTAAAACCAAGGCTCCTGGAGCTAATGGCCTCAACTTCATCCCCTTATCATAACCTTGCTTAAGCCTTTGTTGGTAATGTGCCATTTTTATTGTAGCTACCTCTTTTCTTTCCTCAGCCACATCTAGGCTGCCCAAAAGTAAACGGTTATTTTCTTCAACACTAAACTTATCAGTTCTGAGGGTTGGGAATCTTGACTCTAGAGGAATTACCACTTCTGCCTCATAAGTCCTTGAAAAATGAGTTTCCCCGGTTGATCTTCGGGGCGTAGTACGATAAGTCCACAATACCTGGGACAGTTCATCCACCCGTTTCCCTTTAGCATCATTTAATCTTTTCTTTAGCCCCAACACAATAACCTTGTTGGTGGCCTTGGCTTGACCATTGCCCTAAGGATAAGCAAGTATAGAATACTTGTTCCTGATCCCTAACTCCCCACAATATCTTCTGAAGGCTTTATTATCAAACTGAAGACCATTATACGAGATTAGTGTGTGAGAAACTCCAAACCTTGTGACAATATTCCTCCAGATGAACCTCTTAGCATCCACGTCCCTGATATTAGTAAGTGACTCAACTTCTACCCACTTGGTAAAGTAGTCCATGCTGACAAGGAGCCACCTTCGATTCCCTATAGCTCGGGGAAATGGTCCCACTATATCCAAGCCCCACTGAGCAAATGGCCAGGGGCTGGATAGTGGATTTAGGCCTCCTCCTAGTTGATGAATATTTAGGGCATATCTCTGACATTGGTCACATTTCTTCACATAATCCTAGGAGGTTCTCTACATGCTCGGCCACCAATATCCCTAGGTGAGGGCTCTATGAGCCAAAGACCTACCCACTGTGTGACTCCCACATATACCATCATGTAACTCTTCCAATAAGGGCTCCACTACTTCAGGATGCACACATAATAAATATGGCCTTGAGTAAGAGCGCTTATATAACTTATGCTCTTCAGACAGCCAATCGCACCTTCTCTGCCTCACCCTTGTCCTTGGACAACAATCCCTGCTCCAAAAAAGTTACTATGGGATCCATCCAGCTTGGCCCCACCTGGATGCTATGTACCCTGACCAAGGGTCCCTTTGTGAAACTAGAGCTATCCATATCCTTAACAATAACAACCCGAGGAAGATTTGACCACAGAGAAGTGGCCAGCATTGCTAAGGAGTTTGCATGAAAATTCTATCCTCTAGGGATTTTCTTTAGGACAAAGCTCTTAAACTGAGCCCGGGCATATTGTACTTTAGCAAGATATCCCTGCATCCTCTCATCTTGGGCTTCAAACCAATTGACCTGGCCCACCACCAATTGATAATCAGAATACAACTCCATCACATCTCCCCCTAACTATCTAACCATAGCCACTCCAACTAACAAAGCCTCGTACTCGGCCTCGTTGTTGGTAGCTAGGAAACCCAATTGCAATGATTTCTCTATTAGCTTTTTAGGAGTGATTAACACGGCCGCTACCATTCTAGTCAATTTCTGCACCTCTTTGGGATTTTGAGGATGGTGCAAACTGTTAATAGCCTTAATCTGCTCAGGGTTGACTTCAATCCCACGGTGCATAATCATGTAGCCCAGAAATTTACCTAAGCTAACCCCAAAAGAACACTTAGAAGCGTTCAGGAGTAACTTATGCTCTCTTAAAACCAAGAATATCTCCCCTAAATCTGCCAAATGCTCTTCTACCAACCTACTCTTTATCACCATGTCATCAATGTAAGCCTTCATATTCCTTCCAATTTGTTACTCAAACATCCACGTCACCATTCTCTGATACATGGATCCTGCATTCTTAAGGCCAAATGGCATCACTCGATAATGGTAGTTCCCATTAGGAACACGAAAAGTCGTCTTCTCCTGGTCAGGCAATGATAGGGATATCTGATGGTAACCTTAGAAGGCATCAAGAAAACTCATCCAGGGGTGTCCCACCATGGCATCCACCAACTGGTCAATCCTAGGGATGGGAAAGGGGTCCTTTGGACAAACATTATTCAAATCAGTGAAGTCCACACAAACACGCCACTTCCCATTCTTCTTCTTCACCACCGTAGTATTAGCCAACCACTTGGGATACAAGATCTCCTTAATGGCTTTAGCTTGTTTCAACTTGTTTACCTTTACCCTTACTGCCTCGGCATGCTCTATGGATGAGCACCGAGGAGGTTGCTTATGTGGTGTAGCCTCGGGATTCACATTCAATTGGTGACATATAAACCCAAGGTCAATCCCTGGTACATAATAAGTGCTCCATGCAAATACATCAATGTTAACCACTAGAAACTTTACCAACTCTGCTTTTTTCAATGGTGGCAATTGGGATCCCACTTGAAAATATCGCTCCTCATCCTGTCCTATTACCACCTTTTCCAACTCCTCGGACAACTCTCTAGACCCCTCAGCTTGCTGCCCCCTACAAGGCCTTTTAGTGCTATAGGACTTGATCCTTGATCACCACAACAAGATCTGAAGGCTGCCATGTAATTGTTGACACCAAACATTGCCTAGTTGCTGCCTAACTACCATCCAACTCTCCCACTCACCCCTGAGTAAGATACTTGACCTTTAGATGTAGGGTTGAAGACACCACAACCATAGCATGAAGCTAGGGTATGGCCAGGATAGCTTTATAGGGGGGAATATGCTTTTACCATGATGAAGTTAACATGCACCTCCTCATCCCCAGCTTGAACGGGTAACCTTATCATTCCTCGGGGGACCACCATCCTCCCGTCAAAGCCCATCAATGGTGGATCATACCTTTCCAGGTCTTCGGGCTTCAAATTTGACACCTTGTACAAATCAGGATATATGATCTCCACTCTGCTTCCCTGATCAACTAGAACCCTCTTTACATCATACCCACCAATCTTAATGGTAACCACCAGAGCATTATCATGTGGCTGGAAAATTCCCTCCTTATCCTCCTCAGAGAAACCCAAGGTAAGGGTAACCATCACCTTAGCCCTTTTAGGAGCCTAATCTCTGGCCCTCCAAGTCACCCCCATCCATAGACATAACCTTGATACTCGACCTCACATCATTCCCTGGCTTGGCAAAGATCACATTAATAGTGCCCATTGCTGACCGAGGATCACAATCTTAATGAAACTCAACTCCTGAGTGCCTAAATTGCCGTGCAGGTTGATGTAAGAATCGATTGAGCTTCCCTGCCTTCACCAATTGGTTTAGGTGATCATGCAGGGTCCTACAATCCTCTGTATTATGTCATTTGTCCTGATGGTAATGGCAATAGAGGCTTTGGTTTCTCCTGGACGAGTCCCCGCCCATCTTATTGGGCCATTTGAAATAAGATTCATTCTTTATTTTCTCCAGTATCTGATACACTGGCTCTTTAAATAACAAATTGACCAATTGAGCCCCCCGTGGATGACGTTTGATTAGAAAAATCCCTTCTAGGGTGATTACTCTGGTATCCTCCTCCCCGAGAATCCCTCTTCTCTAAAAACATTTTAACCTTACCCTTTCCTTGTATTTGGTCCTCCTCTACCCGCTTATACTTATCTATGCCATCCATAAGGTGGCACATGTTCAAAGCAGACTTCATCGTCAGCGACTTCCTCAACTCGTGCTCGACAGGGAGCCTAACCTTAAAGGTTCTCACAGCCATATTCTCAAAGTTTCTATCTATCTCATTATATGTTTCCCAATATCTATCCGAATAAGTCTTGAGGGTCTCTCTTTCCCTCATTGCCATAGACAGCAAAGAATCTACTGGCTTAGGGACTCTGCTGCACGTTTTGAATCTAACTTTGCACATAAGAGTCTCATTACTGGAATGAATTGCCATCTTCTGATTAAAGTGACTAACGTGCTCCACGAGATTAGTCCTCCCATTGTAAATGGTGAACGTTGGCTGAGAAAACCAATGAGGGAGTTTGGCCTTATTAATCCTCCTAACAAAAGGTGACTTAGAAATTTGTTGAAGGGCTTTACTCATCGCATCATTCCCCATGCCATGGTGGGAAGACCTTTTCTCATGCTTATTACTGCTCTTCTCCAACCTGTCTTAGTGCTAAGAGGCTGAATAGGACTCACTAGATGGAGTTCTAGACCTATGATGATATAAGCGATCCCTGCTTCCCCCTGAGCCATCACTCGATGGGGGAGATGGATTCCTTCTTTCATGCTCCCTGTGCCTTAACCTCCTGTGCAAGCGATCAATCTTCAACTGCAACTTACGTGCCTCCTGATCATGTGAAACATGACTCCTAGTCCTCGAGTGACTCTGCTCAGTACGATCAGTGTGGTAACACTCCACTATAACGCTTGGGGTACGTTGCCTATCTCTTCTTCGCTTCAAGTTAACAAAGTGGTTCTCCCTTTGTAAACCCACCAATTCTTCCCTATCCTGGCCTACGTTAGCCAAAACTACTCAGGACAAATCCACATCACCTTGATGTTTCCCACAGACAGCGCCAATTGTAAAGACCAAATAAACTGGCAGCCCAAGCCCACTTATAACAGTAAGTTGTATAGTTCAACCTTGACCCAAAACAATAAGTTTATAAGAGAGGGAAACAAACAATAAAAGGGGGCTTTGTTTGAGGATGTAAATAAGGAAGAAAAAGCTGATATTATTGAATAGATGAGTTAAGCTCGATATACAAGCTAGCCCGAGGAGGCCAAAGTTATACAAAAAATGGCATTGTTCACTCTCTTCTCTCAGTGTTCTTCTTGTTTCTTTTTCTATTTCTTGATATTTGTGTCTCGATCCTTTTCTTTGAAAACCCTATTTTTCTTATATAGTCCTCCCTCCTTCACATCTTGATCTCCCATCTTTACCTAACAAATCTCTCCTCATGATACTTGTCTCTTTTTACATCTGAAGAATGTGGTAGAAGGAGCTTGCTTAGCTATGATTTACATTGTTCAGGTCACTTCCTCATCATGCAACTGATAAAGCTGTTGCCCACCATTTAATGCAGAGGCAACAGGTTACTCCAAACTAGAAACTTCCCCTATTATCACTAATTCTCCCTTTTCAGGCCCTTTTTCTTTCTTGGAACGCCTCAGAGTCCTTTGTCTCATCCCCTCCTCTCCTCGGGGGAATTTCCTCCTCGAACTCGTGATATCCCCACATCAGTAATGCAACCTTTCAACTTCATCCTCAGTCCTCGGGCACCCACAATACTCTATATTTTTTTTATTTATACATATTTCTTTAAATTATAAAGGCCTACAAAAACGTATGAATATTGATAGAAAATTTAAGAAAAAAAAAAAAAAAAGAGGAAAACAAAATAATTTTTAGAATTATAGTTTTTTTTTAAGAATTAAAATTATGGTTAAATGATTAAATTCACAATTTTTTAATAGTTTAAACTTTTTGGACAATTGATAATTTAAAAATAATTAATAAATCTAAAAAAAAATCTCTTGAAAAATTTACTACTAGCAATAAACAAAAAAAATTAAAAAATAAATAGTGGGAAATTTTTCATGGTTTGGATTTATTTTCAAAACTACAAATTACATAAAAGAACTTTGTGGATTCAATTTTTTGGATTCAAAACTACAAGTTACATAAAAAAAAATTGCAAATGACGACCCTTAAAGTCTGTTTTTTATAATTTTTCATTTAATTTAATTTTTCATTTTTGGTAAATTTTGGTATTTTGCCACCTAATCTTGTGGTTAGGGTGAATTAGGGTTTTGGATGTTTTCCTAGTCGTCCTAGGGTTTTGTCTTTTTAGTATTTATATGTTTTGTAGCCTTTAGAATTTTTCTCTATTGTTTTCTTTTGTGGATTATAGATTAATCACTTTGTGGATTAAAGGAATCTCTCATGGATTTGAAGTTTACTAAGAGAGCGTTGTGTGTGCTTTCTTATGGATTCCACAACATCAATTAAATCTCAAAAAAAGATCTCTTGAGAAATTTATTACTAGGAATAAACTAAACACAAAAAAGAAAAATAGAGAAATATTTTCATGGTTTGGATTTATTGCCAAAATTACAAGTTATGAAAGAACTTTCACAGTAGAGGAAAACAATCTATTGACAAAGTTATATAAAAAGGAGTATATTAATTATTTTTCAAATGTAATTATTGTTTATAGAATTTATTGTATAAAAGGAAAATTTTCAAAAATTAAGTTGATAAAATTTTACATAAGATTTACTTTGTTTCAAGAGGAAAGACTAATAAATTTACCATATTATCATTTGAAAAAAGAGTTTAATCTATAATGAGAGTACATGCAGCGGCGAAATTTGTCCCTACTTTGAACGTTCACACAATCAATTCAAACAAGTGAGGTCTATTGAAAAAGAAATAGTTGGAACTTGAAAGTTTTCTGTGCCAAGCCTTGGTGCAAAGTTAAGATGGACGACATTAATGGCGTATTTGGAAGTTTAGAGAGAGAGAGAGAGAGAGAGAGAGAGAGAGAGAGAGAGTAGTAGGGATGAGAGTAGAGGAGAATGGTTATCCTCCACCTTATTTGGATGTTTTTAAAATTAGTAAGGAGAAAATGAGTAATTAGTCATTCCTCTTATTTGGATGTTTTAAAAATTAGGATAAAAAGGAGAGGAAATGATTCAAATAGACAAATTTACCCCTATTTAAAAATGGACTTAAAATTAAATAATTATAACTATAGTATGCAATATTTTTTTAAAATTTTTTTTCTGATGTGAATTAAATAATCAACATTGGTCTTAGGGATGGCAATTTTTCCCCGCCCCGCTTGACCCGCCCCTCCCCGCTTCGCCCCGTGCGGGTTTTCCCCGCCCCGCAAAGGTGGTGGGGCGGGGATGGGGCGAGATTTTAGACCCACACCACGGGGCGGGGTGGGGATGGGTTTACACTTTTTAAACCCACCCCGCCCCATCCCCGCCCCGCCCCGCATTAATAAGGGTTAAATTGTAATTTTATTGTACCCTAAAACCCTACTATTTAAACAAAAATATCATCAGCTTATTTTATTCTACCTAACGTGGCTCTATCTCTTTTTTCACTCTAGCAAAGTTGGAAATAAGGTACCAATTTTAACCTTTTTTTTTTTGTCTTTATTGGAAACAAATTTATATACTATTGAATTGATGATTTCATTCATGATTCATATGGTTTTTCTCAACTTACTTTTCATCATGAACATAATATATATTTTTTTAATGAGTTACGGGTCTGTGGCTCTAAATATGTGTCTGTGTCATTGTTTTTTAATTTTGTGTGGGCATTTGGCTGCTTAACAACACTGTTTTTTTAAGCTTGTTAAAATTTTATTTTACCATGTTATGAGATTTTTGTTGTGATATTGTCTTGTTAAACATTTAGATAATATTATTTAGTTTTTGCTAAAAATTAGTTTAATTTGATAGGATAAATTTATTTATAATTTCAAGTATATTTTATTATTGAAACATGTCATTTTATTTGAAAAAATGGTAATAGTTGTAGGGAAAATTAACAAGAAATAAAGTTTTACGGTGTAGGGAGGGGCTTCGCGGGTCTTCGCGGGGCCTTAAGGGGCGGGGATGGGGCAAGAAATTTTCCCCGTCATGCGGGGCGGGGCGGGGATGGGGCAAGAAAAATCCATGCGGGGCGGGGGCGAAGATCTCATCATTCGGCCCCGCCCCGCCCCATTGCCATCCCTGGTCTATGATTAAATATTTTTTCTACTTTTTTATTATGCTAAAAAAAACCATCCTTAATTGATAATAATTAAAATAAGAAAAAAGAGAACTTCGTATGTGTATGTGTATCAGTGTATGTGTATGTGTATGTGTATAACGAAGCTCCGCTTTAATTTTCGTAAGATTTCATTTATTTTTTACTATCTTTGTTTTCTCAATAGCCAAACGGTGATATAATTGTACTCTATATGTAAATCTTACTCTGTTCAAAGTAGGTGATCTGGTGAGCATCGGATGAGCATATTGTCCTTGTTATCATTGTTTTCCCCTTCTTGAGTTGTTCGTCTTGTAGTGGCTGGTCTGTAACTATGTCGTTTGAAGTGTTTGGTTTGTCAACTCTGCTTTAAGTTTTTATAATATTGCCTTTCTTATGCAAAAAAAAAAAAGTTTTTTCCCTTCCCTTGTTTTATATACGTTAAAACAGGGTATCCTTAGCTTGTATACTGTTTGATATTATTAATACAATACCTATCTTTTATCTCAAAAAAAAAAAAAAAAAAAGTAGTTGATCTGATTGGTTTGTTTCTGTTCAAAGTAGGTGATATTCATTTTCGTCAACTTCAAATAGATGAGAATTTTTTTTTTCCTCAGCAACCAAACAGGGGATAGGTGTACTAGATTTGTGAATTTTACTCCGTTCGATTGGATTGTTTTGGTTCCTATTCTTGGATTATGAAAATTGATCAATTTTGTTTTGTTTATATCTTCAATCATGAAGCAACATGTTGATCAATTAAAAATAATATACAATGACTTGGTGCTGCGTTTGATTCCTGAGAATATGCTTTGAAAAGTTTTCATTGATCGTCTGTTTGGTTACTGAGGAAAATATTAAGGAAAAGAAAAGAAAAGAAAAGAAGGATTTATGTTAATTTTTTTGTTTTGTAATTTTGTTAATTTAGAAATGGTAAATTACGGAATTCATTTGGTCAATAATTTATCTACTCTACTTTCCTTTCAAATCTCTCTAATTTGGAGAATTAAAAATGAGGGGTTAGAGGTAGTTGAAACTCCTCTAAACCCCTCCTTACTTAAAAAACTTCAAAACAAGATAATTGAATTACTCTCCTTCTCTTTACTCTACTTCTCCTCATTTTTTAAACATCCAAACAGACTATAAGTTTGCTCGGTCACTGAGTCACGACAAAGACTAAAAATGGCTTGAACCAATGTTAGGATGGATGACTAAAAAAGTAAGATTGATTGTCTTGCACTAGTCAATCACGAGTGTGGAATTTTGGTATTAAAAACATAGCACCGCATCATTGCTGATGTCAGTAGAGACATAGTCACTAGATTCTGTTGACTACATGATTTGAGTGGCTGGCTGCCACTAGTAATTTTGATAACTTTTCCACAATTTTTTGAAGCCATTTGATGTGATTTTTTTTTTAATTTTCTATTTAAAAAAAATTGTCCCTATTTTTTTTATTAAAATCCGCTTATTTTGTTGAAACTGAAAATATTTTGTTAAAAATATTGTAGATAAAAGTAAAAATTAACTAAAATAATATAATGAGATCCATAAACAGTACCAAAAAAATGTAATGAGGCCTATAAATAATAATAAAAATAACTTCTAACTTCTAACTTCTATTAGTAACTACTTAAATATAAGTTGCAAACGAATTTCTAGATTGGTAACTCTTTCTCTTGATGTAGTGTCAATCTTTGGTTGGAGAATTATCAGCTTCCAACTTACGGATATGAATTGAAAGCGGTCGTTCACTTGAATGCTCGTGCTGTTAGACGCAAGTAGTGAGGACATAGACGTAATTACAGAACCCCCACTAATGGAAATGACGATGCTACATCTCAAAGACGAAGATAACATTAATGACGAAGGAAGCATCCTTGACGAAGTCATCAGGAACAACGAAGAAAGCTATCATCACTGACGAAGGCAGGGAGTCATTCAATGCAGTCAATCAATGATCTGAGCAGTTACGAAATCAACCTAGCAGACCGTTGGGAACCTTTTAATAGTCTCATTATTGGACCAGGGGCGTTACTTGAGAAGGCATTAACCACCCCAACGGCTAGCCCCCAAGGCCGCAGGTATAAAGCTCTCACACAGTCAACAGAAGGTACGATATGTACACAGACACATACCCACATCTTGATTTCTATTTATCATTCTAACTTTGGCATCGGAGACGTTGTGGCAGGCACCACACCGGTGACCATCATTAAGCATACTCTCTCGCACAATGAAGGGTTCCATCTGCTCACTCTTGCTGACGATCTTGTGCATCATCAGTTTGGCGCTGTCTGTGGGGAAGCGATATTTTCAGATTCATATCTGAGAACGTAGCTCCCATCAACCCTCTACATTCAGATGGAATCCAACCCAGACTCAGCAGCCTTGGCCCAACAAGTCCAGGCCCTTGCAGCCACCATTGAAGAACTCACCAAACAGAACCAAGAAATGAAGCTGCGGCTTCAGCAGGTTCAACAAGCTCAACAGGAAGAGAACCGGTCCAAGGGTAACACGGAGGAAGAAGGGGATAGTCAACGGAGGGAAACCCCTCGAAGACCAGCTACTCCGGACGAACAGAACTCAGATCTTCTTCGAGAAATGAGGAAAGAGATGGACGAACTAAGGAGCGCTATCAAAGAGAAGACGGACCGAAGCGTAGACAAAATGATAAGGGCTACGGATTTGCCATTGACTGCTGCGGTACTTGAATGCCCCGTGCCGTCAAAGTTTCGCTTGCCTCAATTAGAGCCATTCGACGGACTCAAGGACCCACAGGATCATCTTAATACCTTTAAGACGACTCTGGGTCTTCAACAACCACCTGACGAGATATTGTGTCGTTCCTTCCCGACGACTCTCAAAGGAGCTGCAAGAGAATGGTTTACTAAGTTGCCAAACTCGTCCATAGACAATTTCGATCAGCTGAGTAGTGCCTTCTTGCGCCACTTCATAGGGGGACAACGCCCAAGGAGGCCAGTAGATTACTTACTCACCATAAGACAGGGAGAGAAGGAGACTCTGAGGTCATATGTCAAGCGATTCACCCGGGAAACTCTGGAAGTAGACGAAGCTGATGACAAGGTACGGCTGACGACCTTCAAAGTAGGGTTGAGATCCAGAGACCTCGTGGCCTCTCTTACGAAGAACCCCCCGAAGACGATGGCGGAGATGCTCCTGAAGGCACAAAAGTACATGAACGCGGAAGATGCCCTAGCTGCCATAAAAGATACCGAGAGGCCAGGAGATAAGGCTAAAAGGGAAGACGACCGTAGGGAGCAAAAGAGAGACAGACCAGAACGTCGGAACAATGACGGGAATAGGAGGAAGGACGATAAAAATCCTCGGATGGTAAAATTTACTCCCTTGGTTATGCCTGTTGACAAGATTTTCACGCAGATCAAGGACGAGCACTATCTCAAATGGCCCAGGCCATTACACTCATCCCCCAACGTACGTGACAAGAACAAGTATTGCCGGTTCCATAGAGACCACGGCCACAACACAGAAGATTGCAGAGACCTGAAGGAGCAAATAGAGGAATTAATATGGAAAGGAAGTTACAGAAGTATGTAAAGAAAGGAGAATATAGCAAGTTCAGAGACGACAATAGGACCCAGCGTGAATCTTTCACTCGGGATGACGTCCATCCATCCCAGCCTCCACTCAAGGTGATCGGGGAGATAAACACGATCACAGGAGGACCATTCTCAGGAGGATCCTTTAGATCACTCAAAAAAGCATACCATAGACAGGTGAACAGCGTCCACACCATGCTTCCGTCCAAACACCGACGAACATCCCAAGATATGTCCTTCAATGAAGGAGACGCCGGGGGAGTAAAGCAGCCCCACAACGATCCCCTGGTCATAGTGCTGAATATAGAAGGGTTCAATACCAAAAGGATCCTTGTTGATAACGGGAGCTCAGCGGATATCATCTACTTCCCAGCCTTTCAGCAGCTGAGATTAGATCTAAAAAGGCTTCGCCCTTTTGACTCTCCACTCGTCAGCTTCAGTGGAGACAGGGTCTACCCCAGGGGTATAGTGACACTGACGGTGACGGTAGGGACCTACCCATTGCAGTTGACCAAACAAGTAGACTTCCTGGTGGTAGATTGCCCCTCATCCTACAATGTCATCATTGGGAGGCCCACCCTCAACAAGTGGAAGGTGGCGACGTCAACCTACTGTTTGAAGGTGAAATTCCCGACAGACAACGGCGTGGGTGAAGTGAAAGGTGATCAAGTCCTGGCAAGGGAATGCTATCAGGCCGTACTGGCAGGAAAGGAGAACCACACGTGGACGATTGAAGAAAAAGAGGAAGGCGGGATGGAGACCTTGGAAACAGTGGAATTGGTAGAAGGAAATGCAGACAAGATGACCAAGATAGGGACGACGCTAAGCCCCGAGATGAGAACAAGACTTATAAAGTTCCTTAAAGAGAATCTAGATGTCTTTGCATGGAGTCACGAGGACATGCCGGGCATATCTCCAGAAGTCATCCAGCATAGGTTGAATGTGGACCCCAGTAAGAAGCCCGTTCAACAGCGACGAAGAACCTTCGCCCCAAAGCGAGATCAGGCAGTTGCAGAGGAAGTAACCAAACTCTTGATGGCTGGATTCATCCGGGAAGTATATTATCCTGAATGGCTCGCCAACGTCGTCCTGGTAAAGAAAGGGAACGGAAAGTGGAGAATGTGTGTAGACTTCACCGATCTGAACAAAACCTGCCCAAAGGACAGCTTCCCTCTACCAAGGATAGACCAACTCGTGGACTCCACCGCCGGACACAAGTTGCTGACGTTCATGGATGCCTTCTCAGGGTACAACCAGATAAAGATGGCTAAAGAAGACCAGGAGAGGACAGCCTTCATCACAAGTCAAGGACTCTACTGTTACAAGGTGATGCCTTTTGGGCTGAAAAATGCTGGAGCTACGTATCAGAGAATGGTAAACAAGATGTTCAGCCAACAGATTGGCAGAAACATGGAGGTGTACGTGGACGATATGCTCGTCAAGAGCAAGGAAGAGCCCACACATCTGGACGACTTGGAAGAAACTTTTGCAACCCTCAAAAAACACCAGATGAAGTTGAATCCAAGCAAGTGTGTTTTTGGGGTAGCTTCGGGGAAGTTCTTGGAATTCATGGTGTCCCAAAGAGGAATAGAAGCAAATCCAGAGAAAGTACGAGCTATCATTGACATGGACTCACCCAAAACCGTCAAGGATGCTTCAAAAACTCACAGGAAGAATAGCAGCTCTAAACAGGTTCGTCTCTAGGGCCACAGACAAATGCCTGCCCTTCTTTAAGACATTGAAGCAGGCTTTTGCTTGGACCAACGAGTGCGAAGCAGCGTTCCAAGAGCTGAAGCAATACCTGAGCAGTCCGCCTCTCCTAAGCCCCTCCAAAGAAGGAGAAAACCTATACCTGTACCTAGCGGTGTCAGCCTCGGCAGTAAGTGCAACTTTGATTAGAGAAGAGGGCAAAAAGCAACTCCTGGTTTACTACGTCAGCCAAGCTTTCCAAGGGGCTGAGTCCAGATACCCAAGGATCGAAAAGATAGCGTTTGCACTAATAGTGGCCTCGCGCAAGCTCAGGCAATATTTCCAGTCAAATCCCATTCTTGTAATGACGGACCAACCAATCAAGAAGTCAATGAGCAAGCCAGAAGCAGTAGGAAGAATGGTCCAGTGGGCAATTGAACTTAGTCAATTTGACATCGAGTACCATCCAAGAACAGCGATCAAGGCACAAGCTCTGGCGGACTTCATCGCCGAATTTACGTTCCCTGACGAAGACAGGATTACCGACGAAGCCGATAAACTAATAATACAGACTGATGGTTCGTCAGCCCAAAAGAAGGGGGGAGTAGGGGCCATTATAACCACCCCCGACGGAGAAGTGCTGAAATATGGGGTCCAACTAAAGTTCCCAGCCACCAACAACGAAGCTGAATACGAAGGAATACTGACGGGATTGAGGCTTGGTAAAGCCCTTGGTGCCAAAAATTTGTTGATCCAAAGTGATTCAAAGCTAGTGATTGGACAGATCAAGGGAGAATACGAGGCAAAAGAAGAAAGGATGCAGAAGTACCTCAAGTTGGCAAGACAGCTAGCTCAGGAATTCAATACAGTGGAGTTCATACAAATCCCAAGAAGTCAGAATATGGGGGCTGACGAAGTGTCAAAGCTAGCATCATCAAAAGAAGAAGGGACTAGCACGGACCTGGCAATGGAAGTCCAAAAACACCCTAGTATCGAGGAAGTTGCAACCTTCACCATCCAGAGCACTGATACCTGGATGACGCCCATAATGTCCTTCCTCCAGGACGGGCACCTACCTCAAAACACTGAAGAAGCCAGAAAGATCAAGAAGAGGGCAGCCAGATTCACGATCCTCAATGACGTCTTGTACAAGAGAGGCTTTTCTATGCCCTACTTGAAGTGCGTCGACGAGGAAGAGGCCAAATACATCTTGGAGGAAGTACACGGAGGAATTTATGGCAACCATGCCGGCTCCAGATCCCTAGTAAACAAAGTGGTAAGGGCAGGATATTTTTGGCCAACCATGTAGGTGGACGCTGCTGAGATCGTCAGGAGGTGCGACAAATGCCAACGATACGGGAATGTGCAGCGGCTTCCAGCAGAGAAAATGACGACCATAGCTTCCCCATGGCCATTTGCACAATGGGGAATCGATATCGTCGGTCCTCTGCCCCAAGGTAAAGGTCAGGTAAAATTCCTTCTTGTTGCTATTGACTATTTCACAAAATGGGTGGAAGCAGATGCCCTAGCAACGATCACTGAGGCTCGGATCCAGAACTTTGTGTGGAAGAACATAATCTGCAGGTTCGGGATTCCCTCGACGATCATATCAGACAATGGAAGGCAGTTCGACAGTCAAGGCTTCAGGGAATTCTGCTCAAGCCTTGGGATCAAGAATCAGTTCTCATCCCCAGGGCATCCTCAGGCAAATGGACAGACGAAAGTGACGAACAGGACGCTGCTCAAAATTATCAAAACCAAGCTGGACGAAGCAAAAGGTGCCTGGCCAGAAGAACTGCCCAATGTCCTGTGGGCCTACAGAACCACAGCCAGAACCCCGACAGAAGAGACACCGTTCAAGCTTACCTATGGCACAGAAGCAGTAATCCCAGTAGAGGTTGGGGTAACGAGCATCAAACGAGGAAATTTCACAGAAGGACTCAATGACGACGAATTGCGACTCAACCTAGACTGTCTGGACGAAGTCAGAGACAACGCATCCAGCAGGATGACAAAGTATCAAAAAAAGATGGCCGAGTATTACAACAAAAGGGTCAAACTCAGGCGACTGGACATAGGAAACCTCGTCCTGCGCAAGATCACTGCAGCAACTAAAGACCCTACTCAAGGAAAACTGGGCCCTACATGGGAAAGGCCTTACCGCGTCATTCACTACTCAAGACAAGGAAGTTACCATTTGGAAACCCTGGACGGACAAAAGCTCCCTCGGCCATGGAACATTGAGCATTTAAAGAAGTACCATGAGTAAATGTAATAGACGAATGCATTAGTTCTTGAGATTAATAAAAGAATTATTCTTCTGATGTCTTTGTGCAGGCAGTACTGGTCAACCATAAGGCCCATAAAAAATTAAAGTAACAAGATTCCGCCTTGACGGATGTAAGTTACTAATGATAACCCCATGGATATAAAAAGTTAAAGTAACAAGATTCCGCTCTGACGGATGTAAGTTACTGACGACCCACCGATTGGGTATGAATCACTAAGTAACAAGATTCCGCCTTGACAGATGTAAGTTACTGACGACCCACATAATGGGTATAAACAACTAAGTAATAAGATTCCGCCTTGACGGATGTAAGTTACTGACGGAGACCCCATGGTTATAAAAAGTTAAGTGGCTATGTTCCGCTTGGACGGACATAAATTACTACATACGCAACCCATAGCAAGTACAAGTGACAAAAGCCCTCTTGACGAATTCACATAAAGAGGAAGGGAAAAAAGGGAAAAGCCATACATCAAATCAAAACAACACTCAAAATACGTTCAAGATCGTCAAAACAGTTAACAAATTGTTGACGAATAAACATAGCGCAAGATACTAAGATATGGACGAGCATAAATCAACCAAAACAACTGCTGAAAAAAGGTAAGTATGCTTCATTTTAACATAACCACTGGGTGATTAACATCGTTTTCAAAATAAATGATTGTTCTGGAATTAGATAAAAAAAAAAAAAGAGGCCCCAAAACAAGAAGGGCATCCACCAAAAATACAACAAAATGGAAAAATTTTCTAAGTGACAGGGTCAGGCATCAGCAGAAGCGTCCTCAACGGCAGGTGCGTCGGTGGCAGGCTCTGGAGCATCACCATCTGGGGCAGAGGACTGAGCAGCTTCATCCAGAGCCATCTCCTTATCTACCTCCTCCAGATCTAAGCTCTCCATGTTGACCCCAGAAGGATGCTTGACAAGATACCTCCTGAGAAACTCGAAACCTTTAAAATACCAACTGAAGAGTACAGTATTGTACTCGTCAGTGGTCTGGAAGGCCTCCACCGACCTGGCAGCAATAGTTGCAAGCTTCTCCTTGGCTGAAAGAAGCTGCTCATCCTTCTCTTGGGTCAACTTGCGTTCAACCCTAAGGTCGTCATCCAACACTTTAACCTTCTCCTTCAATGAGGTCGCCTCGTCCATGGAGGTAATCAGGTTCTTCTTCAGATCAGAGTTCTCTTTCTCCAGGGCCTCCATCCGGGTTGTCAGAGACGCCACCTTGGCCTCTTGAGTGAGATACTCAGTGGTAATATGGAGGCTCTCTCCCAACACCTAGAAGAAGTTATAAGTCGTCAGTAAAATATATATATATATATATATATATATATGAAAAGGGAAAATGTGGAAGAACTCCGTACCTGGACGAGCTTATGAACATGACGGGAGGCGACGTCGTTCAAAGACATGTCTGAAAGAGCCCTTAGGTCCGCTGGGGTAACAACCTCGTGAGCCCTGTCCACGGCCAACCTTTCGTCATCCCATATTGTTGACGAACGAATATTAGCCTTCTCCTTCTCCTTCCCTTTACCAGCCACGCGCTGCCTTTTGGAGCCGGGAGTAGCGATCTCCTCTATTGACGTAGTTGGAGAGGCAGTTCTCGTCGTCTCAAGAGCTACGGGAGGAATGGTACTAAGGGGAGTGGGAGCAGGGCCCTTCCCGGTCACGCACACAATCTTCTTCCCCATATTGGACAGCGGCTCGTCCTTCTTCGATCTCATCTTCGCGTACATGTCCTTGTTAAATTTTGTCATCATCTCTGCAAGAAGAAAACACTTATCAAAAATGCTTAAGTACACAAGAAGAATCAACAATGACGAGGATAATACTTACTTTTTTTGCCTTCAATACCAAGTTGACGAAGAACGTAAGGAGACGGGTCGGGACCGAGGTTGTAAAATGCAAGAGACCGGGGGTCAACCAGTTCGTCCCAGCTCTCAATCGTCTCCGCGTACCCGATCGCAGTCTCGATGCGTTCCTTATACCGGCTCTTAAGCCCAGGCCATCTCTTAACTATGCCAAATAAAGAAACAAAGAAGTTAACAAAACCAGAACCTCAAAGGTGGCAAAATTAAACGACGGGGAGAAATACTGACGCACCTAAGGTCGGGGTTCCCCACTGACGGAGCAACCTCAGGATATCACCCCAATCACTGCTGGATTGAGTCTCGAAGTCGTCCCCAGACACAAAGAAAAAGCGCGACTTCCAATACCTGAAGGACGAAGGTAAGCCCTTGACAATCCTAGTCTTTCTCTCCCAAGGGACTAACTCATAATACCCCCACTCCTTGGATTCTTTCAAACGGTACAAGTAGGTGAGCTCAGCCATCCTGATCATATCCCCGTTGGAGGCCAACCATATTTGCATACAGTTGATCACGATCCTCCACAAGTTAGGCATGAGCTGCCCAGGGGCAATACCAAAGTGATCTAGAAGTTCCATCAGGAACGGGTGGACGGGGAGTCTAAGCCCGCAGGTGAAAGTTGACTCGTAAAAACATACTTCACTTGGGAAAAAGTGGCTGGCCCTATCTTCTTCCCTGGGTAGACGAACACGAACCCTAGACGGAAACTGAAACCTATCCTTGAACCTATTTACGGTTTCGGCGTCCAGACCACAAACCTCCCCGAGGGCGTAAAAAGCCCTAACCTCCCGAGGGCCAGAGACGGCTGTATCCCCTTTAGCCGGGTCGCCACTAGATGACAACCCAGTCTCAAGGTCACTAGACCTAACCTCGGACATTGACCCTCTCCTTGCTAAACCCTCGAACCAATTTAACAATTGACGAAGCAAGGGCAACAAGTCGCCCAAAACCACGCTCAGACAATTGCCCTCAAACACAAAATTTTCTAAAAAGGGATAAGTACCCAAAGACCCCCCTAGACGTGCAAAAAGGAAGGAGACCGACGGGCAAGCTATCCTAACCTCCAAACTATCAACCATGGAAATGCAGAAATCAAAGGGCAGAGAAATACGGCACAAACTAAATCCCCAAAAAGAAAAACAGAGACCAACAACAGAAGAGAAATAAAAGGAAACATAGAATTAGAAATTATGCTGCAGTAAAAGAAAAAAAAAGGAAGTAAAAGGAAAGAGAAACGCACCTCCAATGGCGGAACAACAAAAGCATAGCGCAAGGTGATTTGGAGAAGAAAGGAGGTCTCAAGAGAATGCTCAGAGTATCACTGGGGAATTTTTCTGTCTTTGCTCTCTGAAAAGTAAAAGAAAAATTAAAGAGGAAAGGTTTTAAACTTAGGCCAAAAAGCGATTGAAAAACCAGCGGGAAACCCAAGGGTCATACCATTAATTCCACAGATCATCGAGCGCCACGTGGCCATGATTGCGTGTAGCGCCGCCACTAAGCATTAAAAGCGGAACAGAACCCCAAGAGTCACAAGAAAAACTTTTCATCTTCTGTGATCGTCATGACACGTCACCGACAACCCCAGAACTTGGGGGGCAACTGATGGAAATGACGATGCTACATCTCAAAGACGAAGATAACATTAATGACGAAGGAAGCATCCTTGACGAAGTCATCAGGAACAACGAAGAAAGCTATCATCACTGACGAAGGCAGGGAGTCATTCAATGCAGTCAATCAATGACCTGAGCAGTTACGAAATCAACCTAGCAGACCGTTGGGAACCTCTTAATAGTCTCATTATTGGACCAAGGGCGTTACTTGAGAAGGCATTAACCACCCCAACGGCTAGCCCCCAAGGCCTTAGGTATAAAGCTCTCACACAGTCAACAGAAGGTACGATATATACACAGACACATACCCACATCTTGATTTCTATTTATCATTCTAACTTTGGCATCGGAGACGTTGTGGCAGGCACCACACCGGTGACCATCATTAAGCATACTTTCTCGCACAACGAAGGGTTCCATCTGCTCACTCTTGCTAACGATCTTGTGCATCATCACCCACTAACATTAATTTTGAATCTCACGGAAGTGCGGAGTGCCTCCCCTTTTAAATGCTTATTGGTAATCTTGGAAGATATTTTAATCCTGCCTATCACCTATTTAGTATTTATGTGCTGATCTAATTATCTAATCACCATATCATATGTTGACATCATTGATTGAGACTAAAATCAACTAGTATATACACCCGAGACCTTCACTTTCATATGTGGGAACATACAGTAGAAAGGCAAGACCACTGCCAGGAAAATCTAAATTAAACATGGCCTATAAATTTTTAAGCAAATTGCCAGTCTTGAAACGTTGTTGCTACTGAGGATTCACTTTAAATGCAATTTAATGTTGTGGGGTATATGTTTTGACCGCTTCAAATAGGCCAAATTGGTATAAGAAGTTGATCTGAAACGTTGAAGGATAAAAATTTGCTCACAGGAAGCTACAGCGTTGAAAAAGCAATCTTGAAGTATATGTTTTGACCGCTTATAACAGGTGAAATTGAGGGAAAAATAGACAAATTATGCAGCAAAATGTCTATATTTTAAAATTATTTAGTAATATGTCCATATTTTTTAAATTTGATTTTAATAAAATTGAATTATGTGTAAAACTTGATATTTTCAAATCAAGTTATATGTATATTTTTAAGTAGAACTCGATGTTAGTAATATTGAGTTTCACTTAATTTTTTTTAAATTAAGTGGAAAAATATGTATAGAATTCGACATTGTTAATGTCGAGTTTCACCTCTAACTTAATTTTGTTAAAATTGAGTTTAAAAAATTGGGATATTTTGCTAAATAGTTTCAAAATACGAGCATTTTATTTTATAATTTGTAAATTAGAGACAAATATTCATTTCCCCCCATGAAATTGATATAAGAAGTTGATCTGAACCATTGAAGAAAAAAAAAAATTTTCCTCACACAAGGCTATAGAGTTGAAAAGGCAACCTTCCCAAAATCTTGTATACATAGGTGTCTTTGACAGTGAAAGTCTCGTTATCTAGGGATGGCTTTTCGTTGAGCTCAGGTTGTTCACACGAGTTATACTTGTTTTAAAAAATTATATATATAAGTATTTGTTAGGTTCTAAGTTTTTAAGAACTAATGTATTAGAACTCTAATTTGTATTGTTGGCAAACCATAATCAAAATAGGTTTTTAGTCTTGTTTTAGACTTGCTCAAAGTATGCGTTTTATGTAAAGTTGGAATTGAGCTGTTGGAGAATTCATTGTGCAATTCAGTTTGGCTCGATTGAACGAGAATTAGACTCAACCGATCGAAAGTCGGGCAAAATGTTTTTTCTACAGAATTCCAACTCAGCCCTAAGCCTATATGACGTGTAGGGTTTTATGTTTTGCCCTAGGTATAAAAGGAAAACCCTAGCCACGTTTTTTAGGTTGCTCTATTTGCTATGTGTGTGAATCTCTTGTGAGATCTGAGAAGTGGTTGCCTTCACACATGCTTAGAATTATCAAGAAGGAGATTTCATTGAGAGCTTTATGATCATTCAGTTGCAGCAATAAAAACTCAAAGATACACAAGCAGGAGTGCTTGTACTTGCTGGAGAATCTAATAAAGAAGGAGTCCATGGTCTCAAAGCTGTCACGTGGTCGTGTCAGTAAGTTTTCTACTGGTGGGTAGCAATAAGATGTTAGTGGTCTAAGTCGCTATTGTAAAACTTCGATTCTTTCATAGTGGATTCAAGTTTACCTTGAGGATAGCTAGATTAAATCCTCCCCAGGTTTTTACCCGTGTGGTTTCCTGGGTCATTATATCTTTGTGTTCTTTATATTCCGCACTTTACATTGATATGATTATATGATTATGTTAACCTAGAACTGAAATTTGTACCAAGTAATCACTTGGCTAATTAACTAGGTTAATTCAATTGTTTTTTAAGGGGTCTAAAAATGCACAGTATTCTTAAATGGTGTGCTCAGGAAATATTGAGATAGTATTCCGACTTTTATCAAGTCAAAACAACGATATTTTAGGAATTTTGAGTCTTTGAGACATTTTAAATTTAAACAACCAAAAGCCATTTGTTCACAGAGATAAATATTTTTCCTCCTTTTCTTAATGGTGGCTGGGCTTACATCTCTTCATTTTTTGATAACTCTCTACTTCATCCTTAAGATTCCATTGATGTTTTCTCAAGATGACCAGTTCATCTACAATGGCTTCAATCCAGAAAATCTGCATCTAAATGGAGCCGCTCAAATCCACCCCAATGGTGTATTGCAACTCACCAACAATTCACAACAAGAAGAAGTTGGTCATGCTTTCTACCGACTTCATCTAAAATTCAACACTTCTTCTTCGGGTTTAACTCAGGCTCTTTCATTTTCCACAAACTTTGTATTTGCAATAGTTCCTGAAATACCATCCAAAGGTGGCCATGGAATTGCCTTCACCATCAGGCCCTCGTGGAAATTCACCAATGTTGTAGCCAGCAATTATCTAGGACTCTTGAATGCCTCAAAGAATGGCCTTTCAACAAACCACTTATTAGCCATTGAGCTTGATACTATAGAGGGTCAGAATTTTCAAGATATTGACAACAACCATGTGGGAATCGATGTGAACAGCCTGAAATCAATTGAATCAGCTACTGCAACCTACTATTCTGATCAAGAAGGGAAGAATATAAGCATGAAGCTAGTAAGTGGTAACCCAATGCATCTTTGGATAGACTACAATGAAACAGAAAAGTTACTGAATGTAACACTAGCCCCAGCCAGCATCACAAAACCAAACCGGCCTCTCTTGTCAACACGCATAGATCTGTCCCAATATCTTTTGGAATCTATGTATGTTGGTTTCTTTGCAGCCACTGGTACAGTTACAAGTGACCAGTATATTCTTGGATGGAGCTTTAATAAAAGTGGACAAGCACAAAGCCTTGACATTTCGAAGCTTCCTCAACCTCCCCGACAGAGGAAAAGTAAAGATAAGCAAGGACAGATTATCATGAGTTTGATCATAGCAGTAGTGGTCGTGCTGATATTGGTCACTGGAACTGCTTACAATTCAAGGAGGAAGAAATTTGAAGAAATACGTGAAGACTGGGAAAAGGAGTACAGTCCTTAGAGGTTCACCTATAAGAATCTCTACAAGGCAACCAAAGGTTTCTCAGACAAAGAGCTTCTTGGAGCAGGAGGTTTTGGAAAGGTTTATAGAGGAACACTACCCTTCTTCCAATACACAAATTGCAGTCAAGAAAGTCTCCCATGATTCCAAACAAGGGATGAAAGAATTTGTGGCTGAGATTATTAGCATGGGAAGGCTAAGGCATAGATACTTGATCCAGCTCCTAGGATATTGCTGGCGAAGAGGAGAACTCCTCTTGTTCTATGATTATATGCCCAATGGAAGCCTTGACAAGTTCTTATATAGCAATGAAAAGCCAAACCTTAACAAGATTCAATGGTTTCGAATCCAGAAAGGAGTAGCTTCTAGCCTCCTCTACCTCCATGAAAAGTGGGAACAGGTTGATCTACGCAGAGACGTAAAAACAAGTAATGTTCTATTAGATGCTGAATTAAATGGAAGGCTAGGAGATTTTGGCCTTGCCAGATTATACGACCACGGTACCAATCCTCAAACCACTCATGTGGTTGGGACAGTGGGTTATTTGGCTCTAGAGCTTACTAGAACAGGAAGGGCAACCACTTGCACTGATGTGTTTTCTTTTGGGCTTTCATGCTTAAGATGGCTTGTGGAAGGAGGCCTATAGAGCTACAAGGACTGCCTGAAGAGGTTGTTTTGGTTGATTATGTCTTTCTGTGCTTGGGAAAAGGAGCCATCCTTGATGCTAGTGATCCTAGATTGGAAGGTAATTATGTGGTGGAGGAAATGGAATTGGTTTTGAAACTATGCCTGTTTTGCTCACACTTAGTGCTAGAAGCGAGGCCTAGCATAAGGCAAGTGGTGCACTTTTTGGATGGCAATGCTAAGCTGCCAGAACTACCAAATGACAAAGCTTGTTTTGGTAGATCTACAAGTAATGAAGTGTCTGATTTCTTCTTGTCATTTCCCCCATCTTTTAGCATAGCTTCTGCTACTTCCTATTCTAGCATTAATTCAATCCTCAGAAGTGGTGATTGAATTAGTAGTATATTGTGCTATGGGTTGAATAGATCATGGATTAATGCTTGGGACCAAATCAGCAAGTGGCAAGTACAAAACACCGATTGCTTGGGTGTGGTGAGAATGGAAAATAGAAACTTTTGAAGAATGTGATGTATATAGTTGCTTTCACTTAGTGTAGAAACTGTTATGGTAGTCTACTTTTTTTTTGATAAATGTTAGTAGTCTAACTTAAGCTCTTAAGTACTGCCACAATAAGATCAATTTTTTTTTTTTGTTGTTGCAAGTTTTATAGATCAATATTTATGTAGTGTATATTTACAGATAAGGCTGTAAACTAGCCGAGCTTTGTTGAGTAGTGAATATTCAAGCTCGGCTTGACAGCAAAAGTAGAATGTTCAAGCTTGGCTTGAGCTTGATACGAGTCTAATACGAGCCTACAAATAATGTTTAAGCTTGAGCTTGTTATAAAGTATAAAAGCTTGAGCTCGGCTTGGCTTGGCTTGATTCATTGGTCAAGCTATGCTCGAGCTCAATATCATGTTTTGGAGCTTTAGATCCAACACAAGTATATTATCAAGCCTATATCAAGTTTCTTATCTAGCCTATTTGGTTTGAATGAGTGGTCTCCACTTATAATTAATTAAAGTTTTAGAAGGATATGAGTTTACTTGTCAAGCTCATATCAATTTTATTACCAAACTCATAAATAAACCTAAACTCAACTTGTTTTGTTACTTTTGTATTGAGCCTTGGTGTTCACAAGCTTATTCATGAACAATATTTTTTACTTGGGCTCGGCTCGTTTATTAAACAAGCCTAAAACTAAAATTTAAGCTTGGCTTGTTTATAAACAAACAAACATGAACAAACTTTTTATCGAGCCTAGCCCAAGCTATTTATGAACGGCTTGGTTTACAGAACCATATTTATGCAGTATCTAAGAAGGCATCATCCATAAATCAATCAAATGTTTATTTTTAAATTATTTAGTCACTGACCCATCTTGCGTGGGAACATTTTTTTTTTTTTTTTTGGTAATGAGATATAAGATATAATTTGTTTTATGAAAATTTTTTAGTGCATAATATATTAAGATTTGCCATTTTGAAAAAGTAAACTCATTTAGTCAAAGAGGTATTATAGCACTTAACATTTTTCTCTTATGAGTTCCCCCTGTTTATCATTCTCTCTCTTTCTCTCTCCAAATGCAACATGTTCTTTAGGTATTTTTCTGTCTTTTGGATCTTTCTATTAATTACTTTAACATTTTTTTTTTATAGAATTTTAACCTATAGTGTCCACTTCTGATGATTGTGCTTAATTAGTGGCAAAGCCAGAAACTTTTTGTAGGGGGGCCAAACTAAATGTAACAAAATTCTTAAAGTTTTTTGGAAAGGTTTATAAAGGAACTCTTCGTTCTTCCAATACACAAACTGCAGTCAAGAAAGTCTCCCATGATCTTCAAAGTGTTTATTTTTTTTATAAGAATCTTCAAAGTGTTAATGCTTGTTGTGGCTAAAACTTTTTAAAACTTAAATGAAAATCAAGCAAATAACAACAACATTTAATTTTTACATGTTACATTTGCGAAAGTTTCTCTCTTGGATGTATCAAATCAATCAAGAAAAATAATATATAAGAATCAAGATGTATAAAACAATATTGAAACATCAACTTAACAACTATACAAATTTAAAATATAGGAAAACAATAATTTTGTTGACATCATCTTTCGAGATAAAAGATAGAAATTATGTTGATATCATTGGAGTGGCAATGATGTTTCTTTCTTTACAGATTGTGAAAGATGTTGAGGAATTCAGAAAATAAATTATTTGTCAAAAATGCTTTTTGGAAGATGTGTCACCATAATGTTAGACACAAATTATTAGTAAAAGCCATAATTTAATATTATGCTTACAATTAACCAAAAAAAAAAAACTAAAATTGGACAAAGCTGGATCATTTTTTAGAAACCTAAAAGGCAATAAGAATCATAATTAGCAAGTAAAAAGTATATGTAATAAAGGAACATCTTAGTACCCAAAAAGAGTGAGAGAAGAAAATTACCACTAAGGACCATGGGTAGGTATGTGCAAGATGGGGATTTGTTTTTGGAAAGAGAAAATGTTTAGGGGGGATGACTAGTGTAGCTTCCCTACTTGGGTGTAACCATAGTAGCACCCTAACTGCTCTCGAGCAGGACCCCATACTCCCAGTCAGTTAAGTTAGGTCAACCGTTTGGGCTGAAAATGTGATATAAGGAGCACCTACACAGAGCTAGTTGTTGAGGCTCAAACCCAAGTCCTAAGACTTGTTGGCCCAGTTTCTTACCAACGAGGCCATCGAATGTTGGTAAGATAGGGATAATTGTTGATTACCAACCCAAGTGGATGACTATGTGTTTCTTTGGACGATTCTTTTGCCCTTGGATCCAGCATATATTCATGAGATGAAGATAAAATTTCCTAGGAACGCAATAAGACATGTTATTTCAGTTTGAGCAAACTATACAACTAATAATTATAATCTTAGCAACATAAGCATAGCAAAAGCAAAATGCATGTAATAATAGTGGAAGAGAAGTAGGCGTGATATGTTCTTTTAAAAAAACCAAATGGTGTGGTATGTTTTGGGAATTGGAGAAGCGGCAGGGGCTAAACAAATGAAAATTTAAAACAAAGAAGCTAAAGAAATAATAGTCAATTTAAATCCTTTAGAGAGTGTGTGTAATTTGGAAAACAAAAGGTCATTAATAATTAACAAAAGGTTCCCTGAGGGATGATAAGACTACCCGTACAGGTCAGGAACGTGGAAGTTTAGATTAACTTTATTGTAGTAGAGGCTTTCTCCCCATATACAACTATCCTAGCTAGACCTTAGCTTCACGCCATAGGGGCAGTACCCTCAACTTTACACCTAAAGGTCAAGTACCCTACTCAGGGAAGAGTGGAAGAGTTAGCAGGTGATCATGCCATGGCCAAGCAGTGCATGGTATCAGCAATCATGCAACGGTCGCCGGATCCTACCAAGGTGACTAAGGATCCAATCTCATAGCAACCAAAGGGGCCTGCGAGGGAGCAGTAGACCAAGGCATCAAAAGAATCATCTAAGGAGTTAGAAAAGGTGATAATAGTGTAGGACCCAGAGCAGTATTTTCAAGTAGGATCACAGTTGCCACTCATAGAAAAGGCAGAGTTGGTAAATTTCCTGAAGGCAAATATTGATGTTTTTACGTGGAACACTTATGACGTTCCAGGGGTTGATCTTATGTTGGCTTGTCACTGGTTGAACGTCGATCCCGAGACTGTGCCGCGTAAGCAACCTCCTCAGCAGTCATCCAAAGACCATGCCGAGGCAGTCAGGATTGAGGTAAATAAATTAAAGTAGGTTGGGGCTATCAAAGAAATCTTTTACCTCGAGTGGTTGGCCAACATAGTGGTGGTTAAAAAGAAAAATGGAAAGTGGTAAGTGTGCGTGGATTTTACAGACTTGAACAAAGCCTGCCCAAAAGGCCCCTTCCCCATTCTTAGAATTGACAAACTGGTGGACGCCACGGTAGGACATCCTCGGATGAGTTTCCTGGATGCCTTTCAGGGCTACCATCAGATTCCTATGTTTTTGTCTGACCAGGAGAAGACGGCTTTTCGCGCCCCGAATGGGAATTATCATTATCGTCTGATGCCCTTTGGCCTCAAAAATGCTGGTTCCACCTTTTAGAGAATGGTGACACGAATGTTTGAAGCATAGATTGGGAGGAATATGGAGGCATACATTGATGACATGGTGGTTAAAAGCAGGAAGGTAGAAGAGCATTTAGCTGACTTGGGAGAAACTTTTTCAGTATTGAGAGAACATAAATTGCGCCTCAATGCTTCCAAGTGCTCTTTTGGGGTCATCTCCGGCAAATTCTTGGGATACCTGATTACTCACCACAGGATCAAAGTCAACCCAGAGCAGATTAGGGCTATTAGCAATCTGCACCCTTCTTGGAGTCCCAAAGAGGTGCAAAGGTTGACTGGGATGACAACTGCCTTAAATAGGTTCATCTCTCAGTCTGCAGATAGGTGTCGTCCTTTTTTCCAACTGCTACACCGGTGGAAGGATTTTCAGTGGTCCGAAAAGTTTGTAACGGCTTTTAAGGACCTCAAACGTACTTGTCCAATCCACCGATACTTTCCTGACCCGATAAGGAGGAAGTGTTATATGCGTACTTAGCAATCACCATGCATGCTGTTAGCTTTGTCCTAGTCAGGAACGAGGATGGAGTTCAAAGACCCGTCTACTATGTTAGCAAATCCCTCCAAGAGGTTGAGACACGCTATCTCCCCTTGGAAAAGGCTGTGCTGGCCATTGTGCATGCCACTAGGAAACTCCCTCATTACTTCTAAGCCCATACCCTTGTAGTGCTTACCCAGCTCCCTTTGCAAGCCCTACTAACGAAATCTGATTATATTGGCAGGATCGCCAAATGGGGAACTACATTAGAAGCCTACGATGTCAAGTATATGCCTAACACTACCGTGAAAGAACAAGTTCTAGCAGAATTTATAGCAGAGTTCGCTGAGGGTGTCCCTGAGGAGGAAAAGGCAGTCATGAGTATATCGGTCTTACCAACAACAGATGCCCACTCGTGGAAAGTTTATACAAATGGATCCTCTAACCGAAAGGGGACAAGAGTAAGGATTGTATTGATCACCCTCAAGAAGCTGATGATGGAGAAATCATTATGGTTGGGATTCTTAGCCACCAACAATGAGGCTGAATACGAGGCCTTGCTAGCAAGGGTAGATATGGTCAGATTGTTAGAAGGAGAAGTGGTAGAATTGTACTCAGATTCTAGGCTCATCGTGGGCCAAGTTAATAGTGATTTTGAGGCCAGGGATGAAAGGATGCAGGGTTACTTTGCTAAAGTGCAGAATGCCCAAGCTTAGTTTAAAAGTTTTATTTTGAGGCAAGTCCCGAGGGGATAAAATTCTCATGCGGATTCTTTGGCAATGTTGGCCACCTCACTAGAGTCAAATCTTCCTCAGGTTGTTATTATTGAGGAAATGGACAGCTCAAGCCTTACAGGGATACCTTCGATAGGGGTGTGCAACATCCATGTGGGGCCTAGTTAGATGGATCCCATAGTGTCCTTTTTGAAACAGGGATCTTTGCCTGAAGACAAGTGTGAAGTGGAAAAGGTACGCAGAGCTGCACCTTGCTATTGGCTGTCTAAGGAGTAGAAGTTTTACAAGCATTCCTACTTGGGGCCATATCTATTGTGCGTACACCCAGAAGCCGTGGAGCCCTTATTGGAAGAAAGAGGACATCTGTAGGAGTCATACGGGAGGAAGGTCTCTAGCGCATAGGGCCCTCACTCAGGGGTACTGGTGGCCTAGCATGCGAAAAACCTCTCAGAAATATGCAAAAAGGTGTGACCAATGTCAGAGATATGCCTCGAATATTCATCAGCCAGGGGGAATTCTGAATCCTTTATCCAGCCCTTGGCCATTCGCCCAGTGGGGCTTGGACATAGTGGGACCCTTTCCTCAAGCTATAGGGAACCAAAGATGGCTCTTCATCAGCACGAACTACTTTACCAAGTGGGTAGAAGTCGAGCCCCTTGCCAATATTCGGGACATGGATGCCAAAAGATTCATCTGAAAGAGCATTGTCACTAGGTTTGGAGTTCCTCATACTCTGATCTCAGATAACAGTCTTCAATTTGACAGCAAAGCCTTTCATTGATATTACGAGGAGTTAGGAATTAGGAATGGGTATTCTACGCCCATTTATCCACAAGGGAATGGCCAAGTCAAGGCCACCAACAAAGTCATAGTGGCGGGGCTCAAGAAAAGGCTGGATGATGCCAAGGGAAGATGGTTGGACGAACTGCCCCACGTGTTATGGACCTATCATACCACACCCCGAAGATCAATAGGGGAGACTCCTTTCTCAATGACCTATGGGTCAGAAGTAGTAATTCCCTTCGAATCTGGATTCCTAACTCTAAAAATGGATCAATTTAACGTTGAAGAGAACCACTACTTACTCTTGGGCAGCCAGGATCTGGCCGAAGAGAAACAAGAGGTAGTGATAGTAAAAATGGCTTACTACTAGCAGAAACTTAAGCAAAGATATGACAAAGGGGTGAGAGCTAAACCCTTAACCCCAAGGGATCTAGTCCTAAGAAAAGTTATGGGGATGGCTAAGAACCCTGCTTGGGGCAAACTAGATCCTAATTAGGAAGGGCCCTATAGAATCACTTCCATTGCTGGCATTGGGGACTACTTTCTTGAAGATTTGGATGAAAATGTAATTCCACGCCCTTGGAATGTAAACAATCTACAGTGCTAGTATTATTAATAAATTCTATTGCCATTCATATCTTGCTTGGTTGTATCTTTTTATGGATGTGTTTGTAGAAATAGTTGATCAAAAAAAAAAAAATTCTTGATGTTAAATAGAACCTAGGTTTTGCCTGACTCCTCGGGTCACAAGCCTAGGGCAAATTAACATTGCAAAAATATTCTAAGTGTTAAATAGAACCTAGGTCTTGCCTGGCTCCTCGGGTCACAAGCTTAGGGTAAATTAACATTGCAAAAATATTCTAAGTGTTAAATAGAACCTAGGTCTTGCCTGGCTCCTTAGGTCACAAGCCTTAGGTAAATTAACATTGCAAAAATATTCTAAGTGTTAAACAGAACCTAGGTCTTGCCTGGCTCCTCAGGTCACAAGCCTTGGGTAAATTAACATTGCAAAAATATTCTAAGTGTTAAACGGAACCTAAGTCTTGCCTGGCTCCTCGGGTCACAAGTCTAGAGTAAATTAACATTGCAAAAATATTCTAAATGTTAAACGGAACCTAGGTCTTGCCTGGCTCCTCGGGTCACAAGTCTAGAGTAAATTAACATTGCAAAAATATTCTAAGTGTTAAACAGAACCTAGGTCTTGCCTGGCTCCTCAGGTCACAAGCCTTGGGTAAATTAACATTGCAAAAATATTCTAAGTGTTAAACGGAACCTAGGTCTTGCCTGACTCCTCAAGTCACAAGTCTAGAGTAAATTAACATTGCAAAAATATTTTAAGTGTTAAACAGAACCTAGGTCTTGCCTGACTCCTCAAGTCACAAGCCTAGGGTAAATTAACATTGCAAAGAAATTCTTAGTGTTAAAACTAAGTGTCGAAAGGACTAAGCAGCAAAGGACAAAGGCATTTCCTCGGGCTTCTAAGGTAACGCCAGTAAATTTGTCCAAATCCATATCCAGTTTCAAGTAAGTACTAATTGACAATTTGTTTGGATTTTATAAGTTAGCCCACTTTTTATGACATAATGAATTTGCCATGGCATGATTATTATGATGAAAGAAAAGTAATTGAATTGTAAGATAAAAGGCACATAAAAAAAATATATGAGTATAAAAGGATAATCAATATTAAACTTTAAACCTCTTTTTTCATTAAAATATGAGAACTGTGTTACAAAAAGTTAGGAGCACTACATGTACAAAAGCCCATTACAAAATTTGCCTAAAGCATATCCTAAGCTAGGGCTAAAACTAGGCCTCTGACTCCTGATCTTGAGCTCCCTTCTTCTTCTTCTGCTTCAAAAGGATCCCCTCAGCCACCCCTTCCTCGGCCACTACTACAACTACTTCCACTGGAGGTGGATTTTTCTTTTTCTTCTATTTTCATTTGGTAGTGGTGGAAGTGGGATCGTAGCTCGGCTAGGCTGAAGAAGATTGGGGGGCGAAGCTTGGATTGGTCGGGGGCTAAGAAGGAGTGGGAACCAAGCGTAAAGCAGGTGGGTAGTACACCTGGTCGGGAGCCCGAAGCACCGACTTGGTGCCAACCCCTGCAGCAGTTAAGGCTTGGCCCCAAACCTCCAGGCAGAAGACGAAGGCAATGTCTCTGAGCTGGGCAGTAAGGCTCTTAGTTGCCTTGTTCATCCCAGCATCATAGGCCACTTGCTTTGCCATTGCCTTCTCCTTCTCCATGGTCTCCAGCTGTTTGTTAGCTTGCTTCTACTCCACCATGGTTAAGGCCATCTTGTTTTTAGCCTTCCTTTAAGCCTCCAAAGCATCAATGGCCTGTTTTTCATAGCCCTTAAGGGCAAACTCTGCATTTCTATGGGCCTTTTCCGCCTCGGCCAACTGAGCAAGAGTCTTCTTAAGCTTCTTATCAGCATCCGAGTATGCCTTCTCAGTACCCTCCTATTTGTTCTTGGCGTCCCTAGCCATGTCCAAGGAATGTTCTACCCAATCCTCTCCCATGAAGGCAGCTTAGACGGCCTGCAATTAAAAACAAAAACAAAAACAAAAAAAAACCAAAAAAAGAAGAAGAAGAAGAAGAAGAAGAAGAAGAAGAAAGAGAAAAGTCATTATATGGGACCAATCCCGTACCTTAGCCAAGTCTTGCTTCAAAGCTAGGAAGACTTCTCGCTTCCTAAAGGATTTCAATTCTGCCATATCCTTAAGCAGATATAGCATCTTCTCCAGGCATTCAATAACCAGTCTGAAACTACCCTTCTTAGGGTCCCTCAGGTTGGCGACATCCAACCCTGGGTTGCCCAAGCTTAGAGTAAAAATGGGCCTCCAGATGAAGGCCTTCTTGGATTACTCCTCACCAACCTCCTTAGAGGTCCCGATGTGCTCAGGCTTCTTCCTCTGTTGCCCCTTTCCCGCACAGGCTTCCTTAGCTGGGGGTTCAACAATCTCCCCCTCCTCAACCACTTCAAAACCTTTGCCTCCCTGGCCACGCTTTCTCTTCTTTTCTGTGGCCTCGGCAAGGGGTGTGTGCGTTGCTGCGAGAGTAGGAAGGCAGGGTGACACTGCAATAGCCTAGGAGGTGCCTCCGGAATGAGCTGTTAGTAGGGCAAGGAGGTTTAGAGTTTTCTCCTCAAAACCCATGTTTGCTAGCACGTGGGCTTGGGAAGTGCTAGGAGCGTCCGAGCAGTAAAAAATGCCAAAATCTTTATCTATCACCTCTTGGATAGACTCGAACGTGGACTCCTCAGTCTTGGCATCTTATGGGATAGGAGGTTCTTATGAATAGAGGAGTCGAGTTGCTATGGGTACTGGGAGCTGAACGTCCTGGGTCCCCTCGAAAGGTGGTTCTGTCAGCAGAAAACCCAGTACAGCGACGTCTATTAAAGCCAAGCAGGGGTCCCGGGCTTTAATAACATTCTTCAGACTCTGGAAGTGCTTGGTGGACGGTTTATAGCCGAGAATAACGTGAGCTACCATAAGCTGCTCGTTCTTGTGCAAGAATATTTCTGACCTAAGGATTCTATTCAAGTCTTTGAAGTTCACCAAGTGTTTGGCTAGAGCTGTTATTCGTCTGCCAGATGAAACCATGAAGATGGTTAGTAAAAAAAAAAAAAAAAAGGGAAAGAAAACTTTGACACTAGAATAGCTATGTAAAATCCTAAGCGTGACCCCGGTCCTTAGGAGTGCTACCTGGTTCTCCTTCCTGGGTAGGGTAATGCATCCCATCGTGCCATCCTCCTGAGACAATGAGGAAATCCTTATCCATGCCTTTGCTCGAATCAGGCAGGCAAGAGATTAACCTAACTGTGGGGATCCTACACTTCATGTAGAACTTGTTTTTTCCCCCTTTTGGTAGTTATAAACCCAATTCACATCGTGCCAGGTAAGGTTAGTCCCCATTCTACGATTTATGGCGTCCACACATCCAAGGATCCTAAAAACATTTGGAGAACATTGGGTCAGGGTTAACCTAAATTTTATGAGGTAGTCCCTAGTTACTGACCCCATAGGAAGTTCCATCCTGCCTTCAATAAAGGCAATCATAGGAATAACCACGAACTCGGGAGGTTTATTCAAGACCAACCATTCACCCTCCTCACAATGTCTGATTTCAACATTATCGGGGATCCTATATTGTGCCCTAAAAGTTGCCCTAGCTTCATCGATATCCACTAACCTAGCGTATCTACCTATGGTCTTTGGAAGGGTAAAGTGTAAAACTTGTGAAAAAGATAAAACAAGGAAAACCAACACACCTACTGATGAACGCAAATAGTGCTCCTCAGGAGTTTTCTTCTTCAAACTTAGATCTCTAGAATGTCAAAAGTGAACCTCAGCCAGTACTGAATCCTCCTTTTATAGGAGTGGAAAAGTGGGCAGTAAAATTCCCACCGATAAATGAAGAGAAACGAGAACCATTGGATCTTGATCGAACCATAAAACGTGGGGAGAAAAGCAGCTGCCTGACGCCATAAATGGAAGGTCGTGGATTCCGAAGCGCCAGGAGCGTGCGAGTGACAGATAAAAGGACGTTGATACGTGGGAATGCATAGGGCAAGTGCGAATTTCACTTTGGAGACTAAAACTTCACTTTTGTTTCATAAACAAATAGAGAACGTTTTAGGGGGCTATTGTGGGTGCCCGAGGACTGAGGATGAAGTTGAAAGATCAAATCATTGGACCAAGGACCAAGGATGAAGTTGAGAGGTCGCAGCATTGATATGGAAACACTGCCAGCCACCGGCCCGAGAAGGAGAGCTGCCTAAAGAAGGAAACAGATCAGCCAAAGTACTCTACAGTGTTCGAAAGGATGAGCTGTAATCTGAGGAGAGTAGAAGTCGGTAGAAGGGAGGGAATTTCTGGACTGGTGCAGCCTATTGCATCCTCATTAAATGGTAGATACTAGCTTTATTAACTACATTAATGAAGAAGTGACCTGAACAGTGTAGAGGACAGCTAAGTGGACTTTTTCCACCACCTTCTTCAGATACGGAAGGCACCAAATGTCAAGAAAGGAGAATGGTTAGGTAAGAATGGGCGGCGGAGATGTGAGGGAGGTAGAGGTATATAAGGAAAGAAAGGAGCATTAGAAAAGGGATTCAAAAAAAAAAAAAAAAAAAAAAAAAAAAAAAAAAGGAACATTAAGAGATAAAGGGAGAATAGTGGCATTTGTATAAAAACACCTAACCACCTCAGGGGAATTTGAATAGAACTTGGTCCATATCATTTTCCAATATAAACTTGTATCAAGGCCGTAATCGTCCTCAGGCAGTGATTCTTGTTTTTGTTTGTTCCCATCTCTCACAAATTCTATTGATTTAGGCCAGAATTTGAGCTGGACTACTCACTGTTCTAAGTGGGCCTAGGCCATTTATTTTTTGGGACCTTACAATAATAATAATTATTATAATTATAATATAAGAATGAGAAGGACACTTACCTCAAATAAAATAAATATTTAAATTATCTAATAATTTAAAATTTAAAATAATTATTTAATAATTTATAATTATAAGTGTGTGGGCCAGTTAATCAGAAGGTACTGTTAAGGCAGTGCTAACTGGGCCTATGGCCCGATCCGAGGACGTTAGACCATATTTGGAGGTCCAGCTAAGATTATAAGGAGAACAGAGTGGAGAGAGGAGTAGAGATATTATGAGATAAGTCCAACGAGCGTCCGAGCATAAAAGCCATCTCGGCAACAAGTGTCCAAGACCAGTACGAGTGCCATATCATCATGGACTTACTTCGAAGTTACATCATCACTAAGAGTTAGACGTCGAACAAGGATAAGAAAGGAGAAGGGCAACAAATATCTTTAAAAAGCTGCTACCTCCGCATTAAATGACTCCCACCAACTCTCTGGCCGCATTAATGTGGAAGTGACGCTTGAACAGTGATCAACCAGCCTTACAGCTACTAGTTGATGGTTCTGGGAGGTGCTGGATGGGACAGGAAGGCGTTCCCCAAATCTAACGTACACGTGTGTGGTAGGGATGACACCAAGACTGGAGTATATAACATGGAAAGATGTACTAAAAGAGGGGATTGGAAAAAATCAAGGATTTGTGAGAACAAGACTGTGCACTGTTGTATAATTATATTGTTCAACAAGACCATATAGTATAAACTCCTCAAGTTATTCTAAGGACAAATTTTCTAATCCTACTTGTATCTAATAGTCTTAAATTACCAAATTTAATCATTTTTTCTTCTGGAATAGATATAGTTCTTTCATCCACGCTCTACAAATTTATTGTTTGAGCCGCTTAGGTTTGAGCCCAGTCCTATTTTGGGTCCAATCCAATTTCAGTCCTTACAATTGGCGCCATCTGTAGGAATAGCTTGATCTAGTCTAGAGGAGATTCGGTTGCAACGTTCACGATGGAGGAGGCAGGACCACATCAGGTAGATGTTAATCTACATCAAGCAGAATCAAGGGGTTCTCAACATGGCAATCCGCATAGGAGCCTTGAACTGAAAAGAGGCCGTGAGGGAAGCATGCACACAACTCACACCAGTAAAGGTCAATCTCGAGGGAAGAGTCATGTTCCCCATGCAAAGAATGACGGAGACATGCAACGTGAAATCGACAAGTTGAAGAGGGAGTTGTATCATGCTCGGCGAAGACGTTCACCGCCCAACTCCGAACCGTCCTCTGAGGAGACAGATGGTGCTAGTTATAGACGGAGATCCAGAACTCCACCCAGCGAGACCTTTTCCTATGAAGAGGAGCACCACCACAAACATAGGTACAAAAGCCCGCCTTGTAAAGGCTTGGGGAACGATGCCATGAACAAGGCTCTGAGTCATGCTTCTAAATCACCCTTCACACGGAACATAGAAGATGTGAGCCTTCCTCGGCGATTTCATCAACCCACATTCACCATTTATAATGGTCGGACAGACCTGGTAGAACATGTTAGCCATTTCAGTCAAAGGATGGCTATTCACTCCAAAAATGAGGTCTTGATATGTAAGGTCTTTCCATCTAGCTTGGGCCCGGTGGCGATGAGGTGGTTCAATGGTTTGAGGGCGAACTCTATCGACTCCTTCAAGAAACTCACCCGGGCTTTTGGTGCTCGCTTTATTACTTGCAGTAGGGTTCCTCGGCCTTTGGGGTCCTTATTGTCTATGTCCATGCGGGAGGGTGAGACTCTGAAGTCTTATTCAAATAGATACTGGGAGATGTTTAATGAGATAGAAGGAGAGTACGATGATGTGGCCATAAGCACTTTCAAGGCTGGCCTTCTGGTGTGAGTTGATGGATCGGATTGATGTGGCTATAAGCACTTTCAAGGCTGGCCTTCGGATCTCTAACTGGTAAACCTGTTACTAGTGTACGCCAATTGATGGATCGGATTGACAAGTACAGAAGAGTAGAAGAAGACCAATTGCAGGGGAAAGGAAAGGCTAAGGTGATCCCTCAGGAAAGACATTATTCCGATACAATAATAACCGACTTCAGAAAGACATTGTTGGGTAGTCAGGATCTGCCAACATCCAGGCAGTTAACACTGTGTTTCGAGAGCCAGTGCAACAAGTACTAGAGAAGATTAAGAATGAGCCGTTTTTCCAATGGCCAAACAAAATGGCAGGAGATCCTATGAGATGCAACCAGAACCTTTATTGCCACTATCATCAGGATCATGGACACACAACTGAGGATTGTAGAAATTTATGGGACCATTTGGACCAGTTAGTCCGAGAAGGGAAGTTGAAGCAACTCTTACACCATTCTAGTGGCCGGTTAAGCCAAGCGGGCTCAGAGCTTCGGGGAGATGCTTCTTTAAGACTGCCCCTTGGCACAATAAACATTATTTTTGTTGCCCCGGGGAGGACTGGATATCCTTCTAAGGTAACGTCCGTATCCCGTTCTCCAGCCAAGAAGTCTAGCTCAATGCCTATGAGAGCCAAGATGGGCATCCCGTTAGTATTGGGTTTTTCAGATGAGGACAAAGTTGGAACCATACAGCCCCATGATGATGCTCTTGTGGTCATGCTGAGAATTGGTGGGTACGATGTGAAAAGGGTGATAATTGACCAGGGCAGTGCTGCTGACATAATGTACCCTGTATTGTATAGGGGGCTAAATTTGAAACTTGAGAACTTGACGGCCTACAATTCTCCTCTGGTGAGTTCTAAGAGAAGAATGGTCATCCCAAAAGGTCAAATCAGATTACCTGTGCAAACCAGTACAGATGTGGTGGAAGTGGACTTCATCGTCGTAAATGTTTTCTCTCCCTACACGGCTATTATGGGTAGACCTTAGCTTTATACCCTGGAGGCTGTCTCCTCTACTCTACACCAGAAGGTGAAGTACCCATCTGGAGACCAGGTTTTGGAGATAGTAGGAAGTCAAACTGCAGCCCGACAATACCTGGTAACGACTATCCAACATCGACTTGAGGCGGAGACCTCGGCCACCGCTGATAATGGTTTATAGAAATCAGAAACCCCGGCGTTACCCTTCAACAGACCAGCCGATGAGGCAAGATGCAAAGATTTGGAAAGGGTAATTGTTGGTGATGATCTAGAGAAGTTCTTTCAGACTGGGGCTAAACTACCTCTGCTCTATGTTGATGTGTTTGCATGGAGCGCATATGAAGCTCCGGGTATAGACCCAGGTTTCATCTGTCATCGTCTTAATGTTAATCCTTCCATCACTTCGAAGTGACAACCACCTCGGTGTCCGTCAAAAGAGCACGCCGAGGCTGTCAAAATTGAGGTGGCCATGCTCAAGCGGGCAAGGGCTATCAAGGAAGTTTTTTTTATCCCCAATGGTTGGCCAACACGGTGGTAGTGAAAAAGAAGACTGGGAAATGGCGAGTGTGCGTGGACTTCACAGACCTCAATAAGGCATGTCTTAAGGATCTTTTCCCTATGCCTTAGATAGACCAGTTGGTGGATGCAACAGTAAGGCATCCTCGGATGAGCTTTTTGGATGCCTTCCAAGGATATCACCAAATACCGTTAGCATTGGACGATCAAGAGAAGACAGCTTTTGTCACCCCAATTGAAAACTATCACTATAAAGTGATGCCCTTTGGTTTGAAAAATGCAGGGTTTACTTATCAACGGATGATGACTAAAATGTTCGAACCACAGTTGGGCAGGAACATTGAGGTCTATATCAATGATATGGTCATGAAAAGCAAAGTGGTGTCCGAGCATGTGGGAGATCTTACAATTTGGAATTCTGAGAAAGCACAAGCTACGCCTGAATGCTTCAAAGTGTTCATTTGGTGTAGGCTCTGAAAATTTCTTGAGATACATGGTGACTCACAGGGGAATTGAGGTGAACCCAGATCAGATTAAGGCCATTAATGGCTTACAAGCACCTCGGAATCTGAAGGAAGTGCAGAAACTGACAGGAATGACTGCTGCTTTGAACCGATTTATCTCTAGGTCAGCTAATAAATGCAGACCCTTTTTCCTTTTACTACATAAATGGAAAGGACTCGAATGGACCGAGAAATGTGCTGTAGCATTTCAGCAACTAAAAGAATACCTATCTCGGCTGCCTATCATGTCCAGTCCTGAAGTGGACGAGGTCCTGTTTGCCTACTTGGCGATGGCCTCTCATGCAGTAAGTTTTGTTTTGATATGAGAAGACAGTGGCGTCCAAAGACTAGTCTATTACGTAAGTAAGTCACTTCATGAAACCGAAGTGCAGTACTTATCACTGGAAAAGGCCATCTTGGCAGTAGTGCATGCTACACGAAAACTCCCACATTATTTCCAAGCGCATACCGTAGTAGTTCTAACTCAATTACTGCTCAAGTCCATACTTCGAAGTGCAGACTATATTGGGAGGATTGCTAAATGGGGCACGATTCTGGAGGCTTTTGACATCAAATATATGCCTAGTACGTCTGTGAAAGGCCAGGTCCTCGCTAATCTAGTAGCCGAGTTTGCTAAACTTCCAGAAGAAGCAAAGGTGAAGCGATATGACATAGATGAAAAATCAGTTGGCCTAATCTCCACACAGGACACCTCATCCTGGAAAGTATATGTGGATGGAGCAGCAAACCAACAGGGAGCAAGAGTGGGGCTAGTTCTGGTATCCCCCAAAAAGATCATCATTGAAAAGTCCTTGAGGTTGGGATTCTCGGCTACAAACAACGAAGCAGAATATAAAGCTTTGCTGATGGGAATGACTATGGTCCAAAAAATGGGTGGAAAGGCAGTGGAAATGTTCTCAAATTCAAGACTGATCGTGGGTCAGGTAAAAGGGGAACTGGAAGCCTGAGATACAAGAATGCAGGAATATTTAGGTCAAGTTAGGAGTGTACAAATGAAATTTGAATCCTTCGATTTGTCACATATCCACAAAGGTGAAAATACCCATGCAGATTCATTGGCTACCCCTGCCACCTCCTCAGCACGGAATTTGCCTCGAGTGATAATTGTCGAGGATTTGTGCATTCCCACCCCAACAAGGAAAGATTTGCTCCAGATCCATCAAGTTAATTTGGGGCCGAGCTGGATGGACACTATACTGTTATTCCTCGAAAGGGATATATTGCTTGAGGAGAAACTAGAAGCTGAGAAAATACGAAGGAAAGCTCCTCGGTTTTGGTTGTCCGAGGACAGAAAGTTGTATAAACGTTCTTTTTCTGGGCCATATTTGCTTTGTGTACATATCGAGACATCAAAGTCACTCCTAGAGGAACTACATGAAGGAATTTGTGGAAGTCACATGGGGGGAAGATCCCTATCTCACCGGGCTATTACTTAAGGATACTAGTGGCCAAATATGCAGAAAGAAGCGCAAGAGTAAGTTAGAAAATGTGACCAATGTCAGAGATTCGCTCCAAACATCCACTAGCCTGGAGGAGTTCTTAATCCTCTTTCCAGCCCTTGGCCTTTTGCTCAATGGGGTTTAGATATTGTAGGTTCTTTTCCTAAAGCACTAGGGAATAAAAAGTATCTGCTGGTTGGCACGGATTATTTTACTAAGTGGGTCGAAGTTGAACCTTTGGCTAATATTAGGGACGTAGATGTTAAAAGGTTTATCTAGAAGAATATCGTTACACAATTCGGGGTTTCCCATACCCTTATCTCGGATAATGGCCTTCAGTTTGATAGCAAAGCCTTCGAGCAATACTGTTCTGACCTAGGGATAAAGAATAGGTATTCCACTCTGGCCTATCCTCAAGGGAATGGGCAAACTGAAGCTGTCAACAAGGTTATAGTGAATGGACTTAAAAAGAGGTTGGACGACGCAAAGGGAAAAGGGGTAGAAGAATTACCACATGTCCTTTGGACGTATCGAATAACGCCTCGACTATCAACAGGAGAGACCCCTTTCTCAATGACATATGGAGCCGAGACCGTAATCCCTTTGGAAACTTGTTTCCCAACGTTAAGAACTAGCACATTTACCCCGGGCGGTAATGATGGGTTGTTAGAAAGGAGTCTGGATTTGATCGAAGAACGAAGGGAGAATGCGATGGTCCAACTGGCTTACTACCAACATAAGCTCAAGCTCAAGCAAGGTTATGATGCCAATGTAAAGCTGAGGCCTTTGGCTGTAGGAGATTTGGTACTGAGGAAAGTTTTGGGAACCACTAAGAATCCAGCCTGGGGAAAATTGGGGCCTAATTGGAAAGGACCATATCAGATCACTTCAGTGGCAGGAATAGGTGCCTACTATTTGGAAGATCTAGATGAAAAAGCTGTACTCCACCCTTGGAATGTAAACAATCTAAAAATGTATTATTATTAATAAAAATAGTCTTGTTTAGTTTCCCTTTAATTCGTTCCAATCATATGTCATGTGTTTCCTCATCTATTGAAGTATTAAACAGAAACTAATTTGTGTCAGGTTCCTCGGACCACAAACTTAGTGGAAATTAATACTCCATGACATATATTGAAGTATTAAACAGGTTCAATAGAAATTAATACACCCCCGTACTATTAAAATGCTAGTTCGACACGAATTTGAGCATTTAAAGGGAGTAAACCCTTAATTTCCATTCTCAGATCACAGGGTTTATGATCACCTAGTAAAGATATAAACCTCAATAAGCCTATGAGCATCATTTAGAGCATACTGAGGCACTTCAGATTTAACTTTATTTAATCAAATGCTTGGATGTTTACTTGGGGTTAAACTTGTTAGAATAGATATATATGTATTCAAAATATGTCTATGTGATGTTACAGATTCAATGGTTATCGTCCATTTTAACTGCCAATTAAAAGCATGTGTAAACTATGTTTTTTTTTTGTACAAACAAAGGGCAGTCAAGATGAAAACTACTCAAAACCAAAGTAACAAAACAGATAAAATAAAAATGAAATGAATAATAACTCAAACAAATTCAAGATGTTAAAAATACATACTTCATTAAAATATGTCCCAAAAAAAGGGGGGGAACAAAATCTCTTACAAAAGTCATAATTATATTACAAAAGATGGCTTATTTTTTCAACTTGATCTGAAGCTTGGAGGTTTTATTGGCTGGGTTATCTGCCTCTGAGGTAGTTGTCCCCTCTTTATTTTTGGATGCTCCCTCAGCGAGCAGGACAGTTGAAGCCAAGTCTTTCTGGAAGCCTTGGGAAGCTTCTCCTACCTCTGGAACAACTGCAGCCTTGTCCGAGGGTACTTCTTGGGAAGTACCGGGTTCTTTTGCTGGGCCTTACCGGCTGGGAAGAGGAGGGTCCTGAGGCCGTGCTTCTATACTTGGATCAGCAACTGTAGAAGCCCCTTCATCTTGAGCAGAAGGAAGGTCCGAGGCTCGTATGGAAAAAGGGTAGAATACATTTTTAGGTTTCCTCAGCTTAGAAGAAGCCTCAACCCCAGCTCGGTTAAGGGCTTCATCCCAAGTCTGGGCGTAGTAAATACGACACACAACTGGAACCTCTACCCTAAGGGCTTCCTCGGTCTCAGCTACTCCAAGGTCATAACCCTTCTGCTCGACTTCATTCCTAGCCTTCTCAGCCTCAGCCCTTGCCTTCTCAGCTTCAGCCTTGGACTTTTCAGCTTGATCTTTTAGCCTTTGGGCTTCCTCAAGTTGCTTCTTGAGTGCTGCCATTTGTTCCCTAGCAGCAGTTAATTGGTCAGTTGTCTCGCGTAGGCGCTTCCTCTGGTCCTCGGCTTGCCTCTGTGCACCTTCCAAAGCCGAGTTAGCACTACGGCAAGTGTGCTCCTCCTCGGTCAGCTTTTTCTTTAGTTCAGCATTGTTATTTTCAGCAATTGTAAGTGTTTGTACAGCTAACGTTTGTCTTTTCCTTTCATCTTCTAACTGCTGGTAGCAGTTGTTGGTAATTTCCTCCAGCCTAAAAGTGGCTTGGATAGCCTAAAAGAAAAGGATTAATACCATAGCCAACAAAAAGTATATGTCTACAAATAATGATTATAAAAAAAATTAAAAAAATTAAAAAAAAAATGGGGTTAACATTTTACCATGCCCAAATATCTTTTACAGTTGAGGAAGACCTCATTCTTCCTCATGCTCCGCAAAGTCGGACATATCTTTTGGGAGTAGCAAGGCCTCCTCCACGGCCGAGGCAACGTGGCACCCAATGCCCCCGTTGAAGTCCCTGAGTGATGCATCATCCCTCAAGGGCTCCCCGCCGTGCATGGGTGCTGGAAGCCAGGCTCGTGGCTCTGGAGGCTGAGTGTCCGATCTCTCCAGGCCCCGATGTGATGTGTGGCTAACCTTTTGCTCCTTCGCAGCTTGTTGGGCCTCGTCTTCCTGGATCGAACGGGATCTTCCAGCCTCAACCACATCTTTCCCTTTCTGCTCCCTTTTTCCTTTTTGGATCATCAGGTTCAAATTTGATTGATTGAGGTTGGTGAGGAGCAGGAGGAGGAGATTTGGGAAGAGGAGGGGGAATCTGAGACTGTGTAGATTTCCCCGGTGTACCTTTTCCAGGTTGATTTTCTATCAGCTCCATTAAACTCCTCTGGGGTTTCCTTTGGACACCCATTTCGTCAAATATGTCCTCGGGGGATAGAGTCTGGTTGAAAACCTCGAATTTGTCCGAGGAGTCTGACAAGTCCACAACCTCTTCTGGGCTTCTTTCTTCTTCTTCTTTTCCTTCTTCCTCTTCCTCGAGAACAGGCTGGGATGAGGATGCTCCAATTGAAAGAGTGGCCACAAAAGTGGTTGGGTGCGGGAAGTATCTTTAAGGAGTGGAACACCCTCTGGAACGATGAACCCTTGGTAGGCAACACTGATACGATGGAGCCAAGGGTCGCGAACTTTGATTACATACTTGGGGGCTTGGAAGGCGAACGAGAGGGGTGTTTATTCAAGGATTAAATGGGCTGCTCGGAGTTGACCGTCAACTTTGTTCACATACACCTCGGCTTGCAATATCCTATCCAAGCTTGCTTTGTTGACTAAGCTGAGTTTGGGTTTGGTAGCACGCTTGTCTGCAAAATCATTGAATTAGAATGGGGTTTCATTAGAAACAAGAATATTGAGACACGAAAAAGAAATGTAAACCAAAATTCATGAATCTACGACTATACCCCCACCTGGTTCTCCCTCCTCCATTGGACAGGGTAGGCCATTGTTCCATTCCCAAAAAAGATAAGGAAATCCTCCTTTAAATTTTTTTTTGAAGTGGGGAGGCACTGGATTAGCCTTACTTCGGGATACCTCGACTTGAGGTAATATCCCTACCCCTTCAAATTGTGCAGATTGTACACCCAATTCACATCATGGTGGGTCAAGTTTAGGTTCATTCTCTCGTTTAAAGCTTCTATACTCCCCAAGACCCTAAACATATTTGGGGCACACTTTGTGGGAGATAACCTAAAAAACCTAAGGTAATTCCTAGTGATGGTACCCATGGGAATGGTCATCCCTTCCTCTATGAAGTCAATCATGGGAATGACCACCTCTCCAGTTTTCCTAGCACCAACCCACTCCCCCTTGGGAGCGTACCTCATGCCTACTGTTGGTAGGATCCTATACTTAGCCCTGAAACTTCTCATACCCTCCTCAAACTCAACCAAACACTGGAACTTACCCATTTTCCTAAGAGGTCTCAAAGAAAAATTAACAAGTTTAAAACGAAAGCTAAAAAGTTTTCAAGAAGACTTACAGGTTTGGAAAAGGGTCCTTGGACAAAGTTCTAGTATTTGTAGATGCACAGGAAAATGAAAGAGAGAGAGAGGTTCAATGTATGAGCTCTAGGATTGTGTGATTGCAGAAAGTAAGAAAAGAATTGATTTGAAAAGCTATTTATAGTAGCACAGAAATTACAAGCGGGAAAGTTCCGGCTCATAAAACAAGAAAAACCTTTTACCATTAGATTTACATCTTACTGTTGAACGTAGGGGATAGGGGCGTCGCCAAAATTTAATGCTGGCGCGCTCTGAACGCCGAAGCGTCAGGAGCGTGCCTTGAGCAGGTAAAAAGACATATAGGAGGTCAAGAATACGGAATAGGACCATAAACAAGATGGGCTGAGGTCGTCAAAATCATCATTTCCTCCCGAGGAGTCGAAAAGCAAGATTTTGAGGGGCTATTGTGAGGGCCAGTTAATCAGGAGGTACTGTTAAGGCAGTGCTAATTGGGCCTATGGCTCGATCCGAGAACGTTAGAACATCCGAGGAGGTCCAGATAAGATTATAAGGAGAACAGAGTGGAGAGAGGAGTAGAGATAATATGAGATAAGTCCAACGAGCATCCGAGGATAAAAGCCATCTCGGCAACAAGTGTCCGAGGTCAGTACGAGTGTCATATCATCATGGACTTACTTTGAAGTTACATCATCACTAAGAGTTAGACGTTGGACAAGGGATAAGAAAGGAGAATGGCAACAAATATCTTCAAAAAGCTGCTACCTCCGCATTAAATGACTCCCACCAACTCTCTAGCCGCATTAATGTGGAAGTGACGCCTGAACAGTGATCAAGCAGCCTTATAGCTACTAGTTGATGGTTCTGGAAGGTGCTGGATGGGGCAGGAAGGAGTTCCCCGAATCTAACCTACACGTGTGTGGTAGGGATGACACCAAGACTAGAGTATATAACATGGAAAGATGTACTAAAAGAGGGATCGGAAAAAATCAAGGATTTGTGAGAACAAGACTGTGCACTCTTGTATAATTATATTGTTCAATAAGACCATATAGTATAAACTCCTCGAGTTATTCCGAGGACAGATTTTCTAATCCTACTTGTATCTAACAGTCTTAAATTAACAAATTTAATCATTTTTTTTTTCTAGAATAGATCTAGTTCTTTCATCCACGCTCTACAAATTTATTGTTTGGGCCGCTTGGGTTTGAGCCCAGTCCTATTTTGGGTCCAATCCAATTTCAGTCCTTACAATAAATACATCTATTTCCGAAAAAAAAAACTTTAAATATTATTGCAATATTATAATATTTCACACAACTTTGCTACAACTCGTTATATGATAAATTATGAGCAGTGAAAAAAATTGTGGATGTATATTGGTTCACATTTTTATCACTCACAACTTATGACAAATATTGTTAAAAATGTTGTAATATTAGCATTATTCTAAATATAAATTTGTTGCAATACTATGGCAATCTTGCAATATACGTACATTATGTCACATCACGTTGGGCTCAAAGACCAAAGCTGAAAAGAAGTAATGGATTCAGCTCATCTTTTATTCGATTCTCAAAAAAAAAAAAAAAAAAAAAAAAGCTCATCTTTTATTCAAAAATTAAAAGTTTTCAATATTTCCAATGCTAGTGTTAGTGTAGTCACGTGGAGTCAGAGCTTAGGAAACTTCAAAAACAAATACAAAACAAAGAAAGTGAAAGTGAGAAACCACATACATAACAAAGTTCAACAAAAAGAAAAAGAAAAAAAGAGAGGGAATTAAGTCATTACAGAATAGTGGAGATGGACAGAGAAGAAAAAGAAAAAAAAAAAAGAAAAGAAAGAAGAAGAAGAAGAAGAAGAAAAATAAATAAATAAATAAAAAATAAAAAATAAAAAAAAAAGAAGAAGAAGAAGAAGCAGGTGCTTCATAGTGCCACCCCTGCTTCGTCATCGTCTTCTTCCTTTTCTCCTTCTTCTCTGTTTTCTTCCCTTACAAATGAGTTCCAAAACTGAAAAAATGAAACCGTGCAAACTGCAAAAATAGGCCACGATTCATAGAACCGTACAGTCTGGCCACGGTTCGAGCGGTTTCATGCTTTTTTCACATTGAGAGGTTCTTAGTTCTAATAGAACCGCAATAGTGAGAGGTTCACGGTTAACCAGGTCGGACCGTACGATCCGGTCCGGGTTTGAGAACCATGATTCCAAGCAATGGAAGTCCGATCTATTTTACTAATTTTCATTGTCGTGCTAAGCTTTAAGCTAAAAAAATTTAAAAAAAAAAAAAAAAACCATATATTAGAAATTGTTATTTTTATAGAATTATTCAACAAATTGTTCAAGTAATTTTTCTGAGTTCTCTTGTAATTATGCCACACATGTGCAATTGGTTAGAGGTTCCTTTAATATCTGTTTGAAATTGAATGCTCCTAAAATACCCCTTTTAAAAGCTTTCTTCATCATGAAACTAAAATTTCTATTAAGATATGATGTTACATTATGATCTTTCTCTCTTACAGTTTATCTAACACTAATTTTTTTATACTTGAAAAACTTATTATTTTATTCTCTCAATATCCTAGATTGGTTGTTATTAGTGAAACAACAACTAAGCCTTAATTTCGAAACTTTAAAGGAAACTGTGAATGTTCAAGAAACAAGACTAAGCCTTGAATGTTTCCATTGCTCTTGTTTTCTATCCTCAATTGGATTACTCAATTTGGTCTAGTTTTTTTACATGGCTTCCATTAAAAAGTTTTTCAGAATAACTCTTCAATCTCTCTATAATCTCCTCTTCATTTTCTAACACTTTTAATATTAATCTTTAATGTTAACACAATTAAAGTTCTGTTTTCATTGTACTTGTCTTAGAAAGTCTATAAATATCCAACTAGCTACATAATTCATCATAGGCCTTAAACCTAGCCTCTCAGACTATCTTTTTTCCTTTCGTGCTTATCTGTTTAATTTTCATAAGCGGCATTGTCTCTACACCTAGGTAGGCTTCGATAGCGTTCTCTCTTCTTAATTCTAATTGCTGCTTGGACCTTCTCATTCTGCCACCAAGTCTCTTTGGTAGCTCTCTCTCTTTCTTTATCTCTCCATTTTTCTCTGTTTTTTAACCATAATATCTCATGATTTACAACAAAACTAGGTATCAGAGCGTATTGATCCAGTCTTAGAATGTAGTAGAATAATTTGGTGGTTGTCATCAGATGATTGGGCTATTGACGTCAGCATCCATGCAATGACGTCATTACTAATGTCAGTACAGACATAGTCACTAGATTCTGTTGACCACATGATTTGAGTGGCTGGCCGGCCATTGGTAATTTTGATAACTTTTCCACTATTTTTTGAAGCCATTTGATGTGATTTTTTTTTTTTTAATTTTCCGTTTAAAAAAAAAAATTGCCACTATTTCTTCGACTTGTGATTGTTAAGGTCTGTTTGAGATCCGCTTATTTTATTGAAACTGAAATTTTTTTACTGAAAGTACTATAGATAAAAGCAAAAGTTAGCTGAAATAGTACAGTGGAATCCATGAATAGTACCAAAAAGTGTAGTGGAGCGTATAAATAATAGTAAAAGTAAGCTCAATAGTAAAATGAGCAGATTTTTTAATTTAAAGTCAAATGCACATTTAGTGGGAAACTCCCAAACTAATCCTTTGCTCACTTTTAACTGCATTTGGGTTTGGGGTCCGTTGGGATGCCCTAACTTCTATTAGTAACTTCTTGTATTATACATAAGTTGCAAACGAATTTCTAGATTGGTAACTCTTTCTCTCAATGTAGTGTCAATCTTTGGTTGGAGAATTATTAGCTTCCCACTTACAGATAAGAATTGAATGTGGTCGTTCACTTGGATACTCGTACTGTTAGACTAGATGCAAGTTATGAGGACATAAAGGTAATTACAGAACTCCCACTAACATTAATTTTAATCCTGCCTGTCACCTATGTATGAGCTAATCTAATTAGGGCAAACCTTAGATACAATACCTTAAGTACCCCTTTTAAAATTAAAACACATATCCACTTACTTAATAGTGCTATTGCCGTTACCTTCTCCGTTTATATCTTTTCCTTCTTTTTTATTCCCCTATTTCAAACTAAAGCATTCTAACTCTTGAACTCCTGCCAAACAACCTTTGCTCCTACCGTTCTCTCTCTCCCTCTCTGTTCTTCTCTTTCTCTCTTTTTTTCCTTCTCTCTCACTCAAATTAGATGAAATAGACGAATCTAGCTCTCTGAATTCTCTATCTCGCTCTGTTTTCGCAAATTGGTTGGCTAGCACTAAGAAAATTCGTTGGTATGTACTGGTTGAAACTCATTATAGGTTTTCAATTCTAGTTGCTGGGTTTGTGTTATTTTGAGGTTTGGTAGAGTTTTTCTTTGTTTATTATGATCTATGTATCAATTTTGGTTATTGGGCCTGTGTTATTATTGCTTTGGTTTGTTTTGATTTGAATTTTCAATTACAGTTGCTGAGTTTGAGTTATTTTGAGGTTTGGAAGAGTTTTCCTTTGGCTATTTCTGATGAAGGTTTCAATTTTGGTTAATGCGTTTGTCTTAGTATTGCTTTGGTTAATTTTAATTTGGAGTTTCAATTATAGTTTCTAGGTAAGAGCAACCTTAAACAATTTACATCGACCAGAATTTTTTTATATATACAGTGAGGTAAACCAGAGGAACATAGCTTCAGCAATATTGCTACACTTTGATCCAAACATGATATACTCAAGATTCCAGAGTGATATTTTGTATTAACTAACGAAGGGAATATAATAATATATATATATATATATATATAAGCTGCAAAGGAGGGGCTTGCTAGTTAATTTGTGCCAAGTTTCACCTTGGATGTGCCTATTATCTAATTATTTTAAGCACTATACTTTATACTTGAAGTGATGGGCAATTGTAGAAAATTTTACCAATGCTAATGTAATGATGTTCTGCTGCTTTTGGAAAATAAGTGTGAGTTATAGAGGTTTAAAGCATGTGCTGTGTATCTAAGAGTTAGGCCCTATTGGATATACATCACTGTTAATTTCTTTAAAAACCTTCTCCCCTCTCCCCTTGTGTGTATGTGTGTGTTAAAATATTTAATATTCTCAACAAAAAAAAAAAAATGTTCTGCTACTTTTGAGTTCTTGGAAACATATCTCCAATTTGAGAATTAATGGTTTTTATGGGAACAAACAGAGAGCCGAGGATAAATTAAATGGTTCTTTTATGATTCTTTTAAGGTTCTTAACTGTTGACTTATTTGCTTCAGCTATTAAAGTATAAAATTATTTGAGTAAATTGAATGCCACATTGTTTTTCTAAGCCAAGCTAAGAACTAGCTCAAAAATATTACAAAAACATATTAATCATACAATGAGGGAAAAAAGGGGAAGAAAAGGGTGTGGTGTTTTAACCAAAATCTAGTGAAAAGTTGTGTAACCCTTTATTAGTATTGTCCCACACTAGTGGTTGTTGTGTTTAGTACTCATTTTACAGAGTTGTTAATTTTAGAATATGTGGAACCTAATAAGTTGTGTTTGTTAATTTACAGATTATGGAGAAAGATGGGAAGAGCAACCTTGAAGAAGTTGTGTCTATTGATTCAGAGGAAGATACAACTCCAAAAATTGGAGAAAATGAAGACACTGAAGAAGATATAACTCCAAAAATTGGAATGGAGTTTGATTCATAGGATGAGGCATATCTATGGTATAAAATATATGCTGGATGTGTTGAATTTAGTATTCGTAGAGATTGGCTGAATAGAAGTAAGGCAGATAAAACAACTATCATATCCCGCAAGTTTTGTTGTTTTAAAGTTGGTTACAAGAAGGAAGTTACATATGAAAGAAAGAAATCTAGAATGGAATTAAGATGTGGTTGTGAAGCCCAAATGGTTATCAGTCGTCAAAAAAGTGGTAAATATCATATTACCCTTTTTGAAGCGAAACACAATCATGAAGTTGTAACTCCACGGAATAAACACAAATTGCCATCACAAAGAAAGATATCAGCTACCTAAGCAGTTGAAGGTAATCCAATAAGTACAGCCCTCATCCAAAACCAAGAAGACCCTAAGATTTTCAAGTACACTAATTAAATAATCCACACAAAAAAATTGTACAAGTATAACAATTGGCAATATTCAGCTCAAAAGAAATGAATGATACAATCTGTAATATTATGTACACATGTATTTATTACCACTTTCACCATCAGATACACAAGCAAGCCTATTCAATGAGTGCAATTGATGCAATTACATTAAGAAAACAACAGCCCACATGCTGCAGGCAACAGCTATCCAGTGCAGAAATCCTACAGTACCCAGTGCAAAGTGCAGAAATCCAGCAGTACCTAGTGCAGAGAAACCCAGTGTAGAGGGAAAAACAGCAGTACCCCACTGCATGCAGCAACAGGACTTGACACTGTGTATCAAGAAAAATATGGTAGTGCTTGAAGTATGGGCAAAAACAGTTCAAGTTTGAGATGATTGTAATAAATAAAGTAAGGCAAAAACAGTTCAAATAATCAAAAGGCTGGTAGTGAATTTGGACCAAAAAAAGTATCCAATATTAAAGAAGTTACACCAAATAAGTTATAACAATAAAAGTACCCAAAACACGCATCAGTAAATAAACTGATATACGACAACAAAACAAAGTGATGTCACTTGTAGCAATTAGTAAACAAATTATTGATCACATGCTACAGAACACAGTGGTCTGCCAAGAAAACTCCTTGTCCATGCTACAGAACACAGTGGTTTGCCACACTAAACTCCTTGCACATGCCAAAAAATGATTGATTCATCCAAAGCCACTCTAAACTTCTTGCACACTAAACTCCTTGCCCATGCTACAGAACACAATGGTCTGCCAAAAAAAAAAATACTCATGATTTATTAATCACATCAATAGATAGTCTATAGCCTAATTCTTGAAATTTTCATATATACTAAAAAATATAGTTATGCATAAAATACCTTGTTAATGGTAAGTTGTAGATACTATCACCACACTAAGTACACATCCACGGAATCTAATGACTACTAGTACCGCCATCCCTTGAAGAATAATCAAACCCAATGCTTGATGCCTACCATTTCCAAGTAATTGAAATAGAATAAGAACTAAGTAGGAACAAAATAAGAGTAACTTCCAAAAGAAGTAAGCACCACCTAGATTCTTTCCTTCAATAAATATGAAAATAACATTTAAAGGTTTAAAAAAGAATATATATATATATATATATATATATATGCAAGAAAATTACCTGTGTTACTTGTGTATAGTCAACAGATAAAGAAGCTGGGATGTTGACAGTAGTACTTGTCACAGGAGTTTCTCTACAAGGATGTCTCCTTTTCCTTGATCCTTTTTCAATAAAACTTTTAGGCCGACCTTTAACATGAGATGTGCCTATTTTTTTCTTAATCCCAGTTGCTTTATGAGTTGTTATGATAGATGCAACATCTACATGTTCATTATGAGAAGGATCCATCCCAATTTTATTGGAAGGTAAATCTGGTTTTTTTTTTTCAAAATCCTTTCCACATCAAGATTTAATTCAACCATTTTCTCAGTTAAAAACATAGATGCTTCTTCAGTTTCAGCAGCCTTACTTGCAATGTTAACTGCATTACGGCACAAATCTTTGTATCAATTTGTTATATCCAACTTAGGATCTTCTTTCACAATGCAACCATAGCTATTACACATCCAACTCTCGCTTGCTTAGTCCACCGCTTCAAAATGTATCAAGAAGGAAGTTGTTTTATATTTTGAATATCTAGCACCTTTAATGCATGACTACATAAAAACCCAACAAACTCAAATTTGTTACAACTGCAAACAACTATTTGGTTTGTAGAATTGAAGATAACCTTATGTTCTTGATTATGCCCATACATGCAAACCTTGTACTCAAACAATGGTGAAATATCATAGCATGTATTAACAACCATGTCCAAAGACTTCTTATACTCTTCTTGAAAGAAATTAAAGATTTTGCGTGTGTAAACATCCCTTGAGTTCTTCAATAAAAGCACTTCCACTCTCAAAACTGGCAAATGTTGGCTCATGTCATAATTGGAATCCAACTCATTGTGGCGTAGGTCTTCAAGTAACCTTTCAAAATGACTAAAAAATTCCAGCACATTATTGGTTGACTTTAGATAATGCCTCAAGCAACTATTGAAGCTTTCACTCAATTGTGTGGTCATTATATTTGCTCAAAAATGATTTCTACCATATACCATCGCCCATTTTTCTCTAACTTCAAAAATGAATTTCAACCAGCTATTTCCTTGAAGACCATGTTTATCTAACATTGATTCCCATGCTTGAAAAAAATCATCCTCATACTCATGCACATACAACTTTTAAATTTTGCAACAAATGAATTTGAACTTTGAAAATACATGTTGAGTTTTTTGAGAGCATTTTGATATATATGCCTTCGGCATAAATGATGATGAGAATCTGGTAACACTTTTGCAATTGCTTTAGCCATTGCTGGATCTTGATCAGTAAAAATTGTAACCGGCTTCTTTCCACACGTCACTTTTAAGAGGGTTTGAAATAACCATGAAAAATTTTCAGCTATTTCATCATACAACAATGCAGCACCAAAGACCACAATTTTTCTATGATGATTCACTCCAATTATAGGTGCCAATGGATGATGGTTTTTATTGGTTCGATACGTAGTATCAAAACAAACTACATTACCAAATAAATCATAATCCACAACCATTTTAGGATCTACCCAAAATATATTAATTATTTGATCATCAACATCCAACTGTATCTCATAGAAAAATGAAGCATTTTCAGACTTTCTCATCTCAAATAATGAATAAGGGTAAATGCTTCTCCCTCTTTCATTTCCCTCATCTGTTTAGATTGTAAATGATTACTGATATCTTTAAGAGTAAAACCAAGATTTTCCCTACCTCCAGCTTGTTTACTCATGAACTCAAAAACTAATTTTTGCCTAATCCTAGAGCGATTTGCTAATCAAGCTTCAGCTGCTTAGGCAGCTAATATCTTCCTTTGTGATGGCAATTTGTGTTTACTCCGTGGAGTTACAACTTCATGATTGTGTTTCGCTTCAAAAAGGGTAATATGAGATTTACCACTTTTTTGACGACTGATAACCATTTGGGATTCACAACCACATCTTAATTCCATTCTAGATTTCTTTCCATCATATGCAACTTCCTTCTTGTAACCAGCTTTAAAACAACAAAACTTGCAGGATATGATAGTTGTTTTATCTGCCTTACTTTTGTTTAGCTAATCTCTACAAATACTAAATCCAACATATCCGGCATATATATTATAATCTAGATATGCCTCATCCTTTGAATCAAACTCCATTCCAATTTTTGGAGTTATATCTTTTTCAGTGTCTTCATTTTCTCCAATTTTTGGAGTTGTACCTTCCTCTGAATCAATAGACAACTTCTTCAAGGTTGCTCTTCCCATCTTTCTCCATAATCTATAAATTAACAAACACAACTTATTAGGTTCCACAAATTCTAAAATTAACCACTTTGTAAAATGAGTACTAAACACAACAACCATTGGTGTGGGACAATACTAATAAAGAGTTACACAACTTTTCACCAGATTTTGGTTAAAAAAATTTTAAAGCACCACACCCTTTTCTTCCCTTTTTTTCCCCCTCATTGTATGATTAATATGTTTTTGTAATATTTTTGAGCTAGTTCTTAGCTTGGCTTAGAAAAACAATGTGGCATACAATTTACTCAAATAATTTTATACTTTAATAGCTAAAGCAAATAAGTCAACAGTTAAGAACCTTAAAAGAATCATAAAATAACCATTTAATTTATCCTCGGCTCTCTGTTTGTTCCCATAAAAACCATTAATTCTCAAACTGGAGATATGTTTCCAAGAACTCAAAAGTAGCATAACATCATTACATTAGCATTAGTAAAATTTTCTACAATTGCCCATCACTTCAAGTATAAAGTATTGTGCTTAAAATAATCAAATAATAGGCACATCCAAGGTGAAACTTGGCACAAATTAACTAGCAAGCCCCTCCTTTGTGGCTTATATATATATATATATTATATTCCCTTCGTTAGTTGATACAGAATATCACTCTGGAATCTTGAATTTTACATTAACAGGTATATCATGTTTGGATCAAAGTGTAGCAACATTGCTAAAGCTATGTTCCTCTGGTTTACCTCACTATATATATAAAAAAATTCAGGTCGATGTAAATTGTTTAAGGTTGCTCTTACCCAGAAACTATAATTGAAACCCCAAATTAAAATTAACCAAAGCAATACTAAGACAAACTCATTAACCAAAATTGAAACCTTCATCAGAAATAGCCAAAGGAAAACTCTTCCAAACCTCAAAATAACTCAAACTCAGCAACTATAATTGAAAACACAAATCAAAACAAACCAAAGCAATAATAACACAGACCCAATAACAAAAATTGATATATAGATCATAATAAACAAAGAAAAACTCTACCAAACCTCAAAATAACACAAACCCAGCAACAAGAATTGAAAACCTATAATGAGTTTCAGCCAATACATACCAACGAATTTTCTTAGTGCTAGCCAACCAATCTGCGAAAACAAAGCGAGATAGAGAATTCAGAGAGCTGGATTCGTCTATTTCATCTAATCTGAGTGAGAGAGAAGGAAAGAAAGAAAGAAAGAGAAGAACGGAGAGGGAGAGAGAGAACGGTAGGAGCAAAGGGTGTTTGGCGGGAGTTCAAGAGTAGAATGCTTTAGTTTGAAACAGGGGAATAAAAAAGAAGGAGAAGAAATAAACAGAGAAGGTAACGGCAATGGCACTGTTAAGTAAGTGGACAAGTGTTTTAATTTTAAAAGAGGTACCTAAGGTACTGTATCTAAGTTTTACCCATCTAATTATCTAATCACCTATATATCATATGTTGACATCATTGATTGAGACTAGAATCAAAGAACATTAATTGTCCTTATTTATACCAAATTTTCAAATTTTCCCCTCTTTTTATTTGTCATTCTTCTTATTAGGACATATGTAAACCATGTTAGAAACATATGTCAATGTAGAATTGGCTAATCCTTTGACAAAATGCACTTTACTTGTAATTGGGTAGATTTAGGATGTGTTTAATTCTTCAAGGAACAAGATTTCAAGTCCAAGTGTTAAAACCATGCAAATTTGTCCAAGAATCAAGTGAAAAAGTGCTGGATTTTAAAGCTCGACAGCTATCTCAATAAATAGAATCTATCGAGGTTTAAAAAGCTATGTAAACTCGATGCTCGACAACTGCCCAACAAATAAGCTATCTATCGAGATTTACAAAAATCAGTTTTTCAAATCTGATTTCACACAAATCCGTGTATACATGTTTAGACTTTCTTTTCTCACAACCCTAAATATATATAAGGATTATTTTAAGGGTTATCACAGCTGATGCAACTGAATGCAAAAGTTTTTCACAAGCATATTGTGATTAGAGATATATGCCCTAGTTCATCTTTCTCTTCAAGAAGCTGTCGCGTTTGTACGCCGTAGGGTTTTGTAACCAAAAAACTTCGTGATCTTCATCGTATTGATGAATTGAAGAACTTTGCAGCCAACATCCTTCTCAAGTTGGTGGTTAGTCACATACTTGGATCCGTGCATCGATTGGTTAGTCATATACTAGGGGCCGTGCATTGAAAGGAGAGATTATCAATACAGAACAAGTCTAATTGAGTATTGGGGTAAGGGTTTAACTGTAAGTTGGTATAAGGTACTGGGATTTCTTTACTTGTAAGGGTTCAACTTGTTTTGATAATAGTGGATTCTCAGGAGTGATGACCTTAAATTCACCCAGTGGGGTTTTGCCTCAGTGGTTTTCCTCATTCGTAAACAAATCACCTGTGTCAAATTTATTTTCCACTGCATTTAGTTATTTAGTGATTTGTTTGTGCTACCACGCGTATTGCATGTTAATTGACTTAATTAATTCACTTGGTTAATTAATTGGTTAATTCATCACAAAAGATCAATACATTCTTGGCCTATTACTTCTCACTCTGCCTCATAAAAAATGTAGATTTTTAAATTTCTTTATTCCAATATTAATCTATTATAAGAAGTGAAATGTATTGCATTTTTTTTTTTTTAGGTGAAGAATGAGGAGATCAAAACTTTTTAATAGTCTTCTTTTGCCTTGGCGTGACCTTGAAATTTTGGACATGACAGAAGGTTGAAAATTCCTTTTGCAAAGAAATTTAATAGATAGATATTATACAAGCAATTTTAAGTCTTCTACATCTTATCTTATTTAACTGTTATCTTGAAATTTTGGACACAACGAAGACACAAATGGTTGAATTTTTTGCATCAAATCCTTTTTACATCCAAGACCTTCACTTTCATATGTAGGAACATACAGTAGAAAGGCAAGACCACTGCAAAATCTAAATTAAGCATGGCCTCTAAATTTTTAAGCAAATTGCCAGTCTTGAAAAGTTGTTGCTACTGAGGATTCACTTTAAATGCAATTTAACGTTGTGAGATATATGTTTTGACCGCTTTGAACAGTTCAAACTGATATAAGAAGTTGATCTGAACCGTTGAAGGATAAAAATTTGCTCACCGAAAGCTATAGCGTTGAATAAGCAATCTCGAAGTATATGTTTTGACCGCTTATAACAGGTGAAATTGAGGGGAAAATGGACAAATTATGTAGCAAAATGCAAGTATTTAGTAAAATGCCCCTGTTTTTAAAACTTGATTTTAATAAAATTGAGTTATGTGTAAAACTCAATATCCTCAAAATCGAGTTATATATACATTTTTTAGCAGAACTCGACATTAGTAATGTCAAATTTCACATAAATTTAAATAAATAAATAAATTAAGCGAAAAAATATGCATAGAACTTGACATTGTTAATGTCAAGTTCTACCTGTAACTCGATTTTTTTTTTTTTTTTTTTTTTGAGAAACGTAACTCGATTTTGTTGAAATTGAGTTTTAAAAATAAGGACATTTTGTTAAATTGTTTCAAAATATGGACATTTATTGCATAATTTGTAAATTAAGCACAAATGCCCATTTTTCCCGTGAATTTGATATAAGAAGTTGATCTGAACCATTGAAGGAAAAAAAAAGAAAAATTCCTCACACAAGGCTATGGAGTTGAAAAGGCAACCTTCCCAAAATCTTGTATTCACAAGTATCTTTGTCATTGAAAATCTTGTTATCTAGGGACAGCTTTACGTTGAGCTCATATTGTTCGTACGAGTTATATCTGTTTAAAAAAATTATATATATAATTATTTTTAAACTAAGCTATTTTGTTTTGTCTAATCTAAAAATTTTGAACTCTTTGATTTAAGAATCCTAAGAATTTGAGTTAAAAAATATATATATAATTTGGTCTCCCAAACATAATCCTTACTTCCTTAAAGAAAAAGTAAAATAAAATCCCAAATAGTAACAATAAAAATTAGCCCAAATAACAACAAAAATAGATTAAACAACAACAACATTAAACCAAACAACAAATGAACAAAAATTTAACAAAGCGGTCATTAAAAAAAATTATAAAAAAAAAAAAAACCCTTAACCAATTAACTTGTTCAACTTATTCCATAAAAATCATCTTTAATTCATTTTTTTTTCCCTAAAAAATGGTATTAAGAGAGATACCATTTCTCTCTCAGCTTACAATTGCAGCATGTAGCCTTTGTTGATCTCTTTCTCTCTCTCACTTCTTCCATTTTTATCTTCTTTAACATCATTTCAGACTCTCTCATACATTATTACTCTTATCTTAACATTTTTAGTTTTCACTTTACCTCTCATCAATTTCTTTTTGCTTTTTTATTTTGTTAGTAAAAGAAAATTATAAAATTTTATCTTTTTTTTTTGGGTAATATTAATATATTCAAGTTTTTTTATTATTAGAATTTGTATAATTCAAGCATTTTCATGGGTATTCTAAAAATAATTTTAAAGCCGCCACATCTAGATACTTGTACTGTTCATTGTAAGGGATGCTAAGGTCCTGTACACTTTTCTAAAATGGTGTGCTCAGGAAATATTGAGACGGTACTCCGACTTTTATGAAGTCAAAACAACGATATTTTAGGAGTTTTGACTCTGAGATATTTTAGGAGTTTTGAGTCTTCGAGACATTTTAAATTTAAACAACCAAAAGCCATTTGTTCAGAGAGATAAATCTTTTTCCTCCTTTTCTCAATGGCGACTGGGCTTACATCACTCCATTTTCTGATAACTCTCTACTTCATCCTTAAGGTTCCATTGATGTTTGCTCAAGATGACCACTTCATCTACAATGGCTTCCATCAAGATAATCTGCTTCTAGATGGAACCGCTCGAATCCACCCCGATGGTCTATTGCAACTCACCAATAATTCACAACAACAAGTTGGTCATGCTTTCTTCCGACTTCCTCTAAAATTCAACACTTCTTCTTCAGGTTTAACTCAGGCTCTTTCATTTTCCACAAACTTTGTATTTGCAATAGTTCCTCAAACACCACCCATAGGTGGCCATGGAATTGCCTTCACCATCAGTCCCTCGTGGAAAATCCCCAATGATAGTTACAGCAATTATCTAGGACTCTTGAATCCCTCAGATGATGGCCTTTCAAAAAACCACTTCTTAGCCATTGAGCTTGATACTACAAAGGGTCCGGAAGTTCAAGATAAAGACGACAACCATGTGGGAATCGATGTGAACAGCCTGAAATCAATTGAATCAGCTACTGCAACCTACTTTTCTGATCAAGAAGGGAAGAATATAAGCGTGGAGCTTCTAAGTGGCAACCCAATGCATCTTTGGATAGACTACAATGAAACAGAAAAGTTACTGAATGTAACACTATCCCCAACCGACATCCAAAAACCGAACCGGCCTCTCTTGTCAACACGCATTGATCTGTCCCAATATCTTTTGAAATCTATGTATGTTGGTTTCTCTGCAGCCACTAGTGCAGTTGCAAGTGACCACTATATTCTTGGATGGAGCTTTAATAAAAGTGGACAAGCACAAAGCCTTGACGTTTCGAAGCTTCCTCAACCTCCCCGACAGAGGAAAAGTAAAGATAGGCAAGGACAGATTATCATGATTTTGATCATAGCCGTAGTGATCGTGCTGATATTGGTCACTGCAGCTATTTTCGTTCTGAGGAGAAAGAAATATGCAGAAATACTAGAAGATTGGGAAAGCGAGTATGGTCCTCACAGGTTCAGCTACAAGAATATCTACAAAGCAACCAAAGGTTTCTCAGACAAGGAGCTTCTTGGAGAAGGAGGTTTTGGAAAGGTTTATAAAGGAACTCTTCATTCTTCCAATACACAAATTGCAGTCAAGAAAGTCTCCCATGATTCCAAACAAGGGATGAAGGAATTTGTGGCTGAGATCATTAGCATGGGCAGGCTGAGGCATAGGAACTTGGTGCAACTCCTGGGATATTGCCGGCGAAAGGGTGAACTTCTCTTGGTCTATGATTATATGCCCAATGGAAGTCTTGAAAAGTTCTTATATGGAAATGAAAGGACAAACCTTAACTGGCTTCAACGATTTCGAATCCTCAAAGGAGTAGCATCTGGCCTTCTCTACCTCCATGAAGAGTGGGAACAGGTTGTTCTACATAGAGATATAAAATCCAGCAATGTTCTATTGGATGCTGAATTAAATGGGAAGCTTGGAGATTTTGGCCTTGCTAGATTATGCGAGCACGGTGCCATTCTTGAAACCACCCGTGTGGCTGGAACAGTGGGTTATTTGGCTCCAGAGCTTACTAAAACAGGAAGGGCAACCACTTACACTGATGTGTTTGCCTTTGGAGCTTTCATGCTGGAGGTAGCTTGTGGAAGAAAGCCTATAGAGATTCGAGGACTGCCAGAAGAGGTCATTTTGGTTGACTGGGTCTTCGGGTGCTGGAGAAAAGGAGCCATCCTTGATGCTAGTGATCCAAAACTGGAAGGTAATTATGTAGTAAAGGAAATGGAATTGGTTTTGAAACTTGGCTTGCTTTGCTCACACTCAACGCCAGCAGTGAGGCCTAGCATGAGGGAAGTGATGCAGCTTCTGGACGGCGATGCTGATCTGCAGGAATTACCACATGAGAGTACTATTTTTGGTAACTTCACAAACGTTGAAGCATCTGAGATCTTATTGTCAATTAATTCATCATTCGACAAGGGTTTGACGGCCTCCTCTAGCACTGATTCTGTGCTAGATAGTGGTAGATGAATCAGACGCATATTGATCTGCTAGCACTGATTAGGGATCACCTTCAGGGGAGAATAAAAAAAATGAAATAGTGAAGAATGTGATGTATACAGTTTCGTTTACTTATTGTAGAATCTCATATTTGTTAGCAATTTACTTAGGATCTAAGTAGTACTTTACTACAATAAGATCAATACAGTTGTTGTAAGCTTTATAACTATAAATCAATAGTGTATTGCAGAAACTAGATTGGGTGGCTCATCAAATTTTAGAAAAATGAAACCCACAGCCAACAATGACTATGCATGAATATTATTATTTGCCTTCACAAAATAGCTCGTTGTATGGTTTATAATGAATTGCACTGCCGTAAGGTCATAAAAAAGAGTTGGGAGTAACATTTACTGGATAGACATATCAAAGAGTTATTCTTAATGCTAACCATTCCACACTTCCATAAATAAACCCTATGAACTAAATCATAACTAATTTAACAATGAGGATCATTGCATAGGGCCGACTCCACCATATAGGTCATTTAGACAATTGTCTTAAGCCCCATGAGTGTAAAAAGGTCCTAGTCATAATAGTATATTTTTATAACAAAATAAAATATACCTCTTATCTGCTAACTCTTTTTTTCCCCAAATAGGTTGTCAACGTCAAATTAAAAATGGAAAAAAAGCATATTAGTTTTTGCTCCCTCTAAAGTACCTCTTGAAAATCGGCCACCATTAAACTCTATTTTTCCCTTTTACCCCTATGCTTATTTTCATGTGTAATGACGTAAACAAGTTTATTTTAATCTATATATATTATGCTTTACATACAATTGATGTGAATATTTTTACTCGTTGACTTGATTTTAGGCAAATTCATTTTTAGCCTTGTAGCTCAATGGTATTATTTTTCTCATTTATTTGCAAACCCACACAAGCCCAGACATTGTATATGAATATATAATTATTTTGTAATGTGTTATAATTTATAATTTATTCTCCAAAATTTATTGAAAATATATTATGATTAAATTTTTTTTGAAGAATATTATGGTTAACTATTTTTAAAATAAATATACTCACTTAGCAAATAAAATAAGTATTTTAACAATTAATAATTTCACTTTGCCAAAGTCATACGAACTGCAAACTAGAGTTGTCAAAAAAAAAAAAACCCCTCATCAACCCAAAGCAAAGCGGCAAGAAATAATATATATATATATATATATATATATATATATATTGTAGGGACCGGCCCAGAATAACAAGTTGGCTGGGCCTTGGGCCCGTCCGAGGACGATTCTGTCCGAGGAGACATCGCGGCCCATAATCCCTGCCCAAGCCAACTGGGGTGAAGAAAACACGTCCGAGGAGTAACTCCTCCTCGGACATTCCAAAGTCCAGATCAGTGATGCATCCTAGTTACTATAGCCCTCACTCCAAACACGTAAAAAGAAAGAAGGCTCAAAATATCCCAGCAAAGGCTGTCACCACCACATTAAATGCACCACAACTACTCTCCTGGCCGTATTAATGAAGAGAAGACCCCTGAACAGTGTTACCTTGGTCACTGCAACTTACAAAGAACTGGTAAGGGCGTCTGATGGGACAGGTGCTCAAGTGGGGGTTTGGATAATCAACAAGTGTAAGGCCCAGATGATAAAAGAGGGCCTATATCATATGTAAGAGTCCCCCAGAAAGAGGGACGGGAAAAAAGGGGAGGAGAGACGAGAGAAAAGCAAGAAGATATTGTATGAAAGCATGTCCATGAATAAAACTTCCACTTTCACATCCATTTTCTGGATTCACGTTTCTACATCCACTAATGACATATAACGAATCGTCTGAGCCAACTGGAACCAAGTTTTTCAGCCCATACTCTACAAACTTCATTGTGTGGGACTTCTTGGGCCAGGGCCTGATCGTCTAGGACCGAGTTAACAAAAATCGTGTCCCTACAATTGGCGCCGTCTGTGGGAAGAACTAGGGTATCAGCTAGCACAACGGTCGAGCATGGCAGAACTAGGTCCACACCAGGAGAATCCTCACCAGGCTAACTCCCAACAGACACAACCCATTGAGTCCCAGAGGCAAAATAACCCTGCCAACCCAGGCGGCAGAGGGAATCGTGAGGGAAGTGTGCATACTATCCAGAAGAGCCAGAGTCACACCCAGATAGGTAGTCACGTATCTCAGAGGCGAAATAGTCATCAGGCCATACAGCGAGAGATAGATGACTTGAAGAGGAAGTTACGACGTGTGCAGCGAAAACGATCTCCCTCTAGCTCAAATGAGTCCTCTAATGGGGAGGATGCGAGTTACCAACGGAGGTCAAGGACCCCCCCGAGTGAAACCTTTTCTTATGAAAGAGAGCCACGCCCTGTACGGAAGTATGAGGGCCCATCCAGCAAGGGTTCGGGAAATGATGCTATGAAGAGGGCGCTAGACCAGATTTCAAGGTCACCCTTCATGTATAGAATCGAAAGGGCTAAGCTGCCTCGACGCTTCAACCAACCAACGTTCACCGTCTATAATGGCCGAGCAGATCCGGTAGAGCACGTTAGTCAATTCAACCAAAAAATGGCTATCTACTCGCAAAATGAAGCCCTGATGTGCAAAGTCTTCCCATCCAGCTTGGGACCAATGGCGATGAGGTGGTTCAATAACCTGAAGACAAATTCCATAGGCTCGTACAAGCAGGTCACTCAGGCTTTCTGCTCCCGCTTTATTACAAATACCAGAGTCCCTCGACCCCTCAGTTCGCTATTGTCCTTATCCATGCACGAGGGAGAGACCCTGAAAGCATATTCGGATAGATATTGGGAGGTATATAACGAATTAGATGACAATCATGATAATGTTGCTATCAACACATTCAAAAGCGGTCTCCCCACCGAGCATGGCTTAAGGAAATCTCTCACTGGTAAACCAGTTGCCAACGTTCATCAGTTGAGGGATAAGATCGACAAGTACAAAAGGGTAGAGGAAGATCAGCTGCAAGGAGGGGGAAAGGAGAAGGTCATTCCCCCCAAAGCAAATGATTTTAGGTCGGAACGATATAACCATAACCAACCGAGGAAAGATTTTTCGTGACAGGCTGGACAGAGTAACACGCAAATGGTGAATGCCGTGTTCAGGGAGCCAGTACAACAGGTGTTGGAGAAAGTAAGGAACGAGCCCTATTTCAAATGGCCAGGAAAGATGGCTGGAGACCCTTCCAAACGTAACCAGAACCTGTACTGCCACTATCATCAGGACCATGGGCATACCATTGAGGATTGCAGGAATCTATGGAATCACCTAGATCAGTTGGTCCAAGAAGGGAAGTTACGTTATCTCCTGCACCCCTCGAGCGGCCATCCCGGTCAAGCAATGCAAGAGCCTCGAAAGGATGTGTCATTAAGACCCCCTACCGGAACGATACATGTCATCCTCGCCGCGCCAGGAAGAACTGGGCCACCCCTCTCCAGGGTACTGGCTGTTGATCGGCTCCACTCCGAGGACAGGCAAAGGGAACCCAAAAGGTCAAAAAAGGGAAGCTCTTTGATACTAGGATTCTCGGACGAGGATAAGAGAGGAACTATCCAACCTCACGACGATGCCTTAGTGGTTACGTTAAGAATTGGAGGCTTCGATGTGAAAAGGGTGTTAGTAGACCCAGGGAGTGCGGTAGAGATAATGTACCCTGATCTATACAAGAGGCTGAACCTAAAGCCAGAGGATTTGACAGCTTATGACTCCCTCCTTATCAGCTTCGAAGGGAAGACTGTTACGCCAAAGGGGTAGATCAGACTACCCATACAGACTGGATTGGAGGTGGTGGAGGTAAATTTTATCGTGGTCGACGCTTACTCACCCTACACCGCGATAGTTGCCAGGCCATGGATCCACGACCTGGAAGCCGTATCCTCCACACTTCACCAAAAAGTAAAATACCCATCCAGAGGACAAGTAGAAAAGATTCGTGGAGATCAGGCCATGGCCAGGCAGTGTATGGTGGCCGCCATCTTACATCGGTCCCATGCCGAGTCCTCGGCCCCTGAGAGCTTATAGTAACCAGCCGCCTCGGCAGGGCAAGACGATGGGCTAGCCGAGGATCCGGAGAAATTTTTCCAGGTCGGCTCCGAGTTACCTTTTCAAGAAAAAGAGGAACTGGTCAGATTTCTCAGAGGAAATTTCGACGTGTTTGCATGGGACGCCTACGACGCCCCGGGAGTTGATCCTAGCCTTATTTGTCACCACCTGAACGTTAACCCATCTTCCACTCCGAAGAAGCAACCACCCCAACGCCCCTCAAAGGAACATGCTAGTGCCGTAAGAGACAAAGTGGCAAAACTGAAAAAAGCAGGGGCTATTAAAGAGGTCTTTTACCCTGAATAGTTGGCAAACACGGTGGTGGTAAGGAAGAAAACAGGGAAGTGGAGAGTCTGCGTGGACTTCACGGACCTAAACAAGGCGTGCCCAAAGGACCCATTTCCCTTACCTCGAATCGACCGATTGATGGATGCAACCGTGGGTCACCCTCAAATGAGTTTCCTGGACGCCTTCCAGGGCTATCATCAGATACCCCTTGCGTTAGAAGACCAGGAGAAGACGGCTTTCATGACGCCCATCGGAAACTATCACTATAAGGTGATGCCATTTGGACTAAAGAACACAGGGTCAACCTACCAAAGGATGATGACCAGGATGTTCGAGCCACAGCTGGGCAGAATCATTGAGGTTTACATAGACGATATGGTTGTAAAGAGTAAAGTGGTGTCCGAGCACGTGAAAGACCTTGAAATAATCTTTGCTATCTTAAGGGAGCACAAGTTGCGGCTCAATGCTTCCAAATGTTCATTCGGGGTCGGGTCAGGGAAATTCTTGGGGTATATGGTAACCTACAGGGGAATAGAAGTAAGTCCCGATCAAATCAAAGCAATTAACAGCCTACAGGCTCCTCGGAATCCGAAAGAAGTGCAGAAGCTCACTGGCATGATCGCAGCATTGAACAGGTTCATATCACGATCAGCGGATCGATGTCGACCTTTTTACCTCTTGATAAATAAGTGGAAAAGGTTTGAATGGTCGGAGGATTATGTTCGAGCCTTCCAGCAACTTAAGGAATACCTATCACGACCACCCATCATGTCCAGCCTTGAGGCAGACGAGGTGCTGTTTGCATACATCGCTGTAGCTCCCCATGCTGTAAGCCTGGTACTGATACAGGATGATAATGGGGTGTAGCGACCGGTTTACTATGTGAGCAAATCATTACATGAGGCCGAGGTGCGATACCTACCTTTGGAAAAGGCAATTCTGGCGATAGTACATGCCACCCGGAAGCTCCCTCACTACTTTCAGGCGCATACGGTCATCGTTCTAACTCAGCTTCCCCTTCGAGCGATGCTTCGAAGCGCTGACTACACAAGAAGGATCGCCATGTGGAGTGCGCTTTTGGGGGCCTTTGATATTAAATATATGGCCAGATCCTTCATCAAAGGTCAGGTCCTCGCAGACTTGGTCGCGGAGTTTGCTGAACCCTCTATAGAAACTATAACCGAGAAGAAAGACATGGATGGAAAATCGGTTGGTACAATTTCAGCAGGGGGGACCTTGCATTGGAAGGTCTACGTGGATGGCGCGGCCAACCAGAGAGGATCTAGAGTTGGGATAGTTTTAATATCGCCGGACGGTGCTACCATTGAAAAATCACTAAGACTCGGGTTCTCGGCTACGAACAACGAGGCCGAGTACGAAGCCCTACTTCAAGGGATGACGATGGTTCAAAGATTGGGCGAAAGAGTAATAGAGGCATTCTCGGACTCTAAATTGGTCGTCGGCCAAGTGATGGGTGAGCTGGAAGCTAGAGATGCTAGGATGCAAGAGTATCTAGGACAAGTCAAACGCCTACAGTCGAGTTTTGAGTCCTTCAATCTGACGCACATTTCCAGGAGTGTAAACACCCATGCAGACTCGCTGGCCACTCTCGCTACGTCCTCGGTGCATAATCTGCCGCGAATGATCCTTGTCGAAGATCTAGTCCAAGCGAGTCCCATTAGAAGAAACCCGGCCCAGGTCCATCAGATCAAAAAGAGTCCAAGCTGGATGGATCCCATGAAAAACCTCCTCCAAAACGACATCCTACCAGAGGGAAAATTGGAGGCCGAGAAGATACGGAGGAATGCTCCTCGGTTCTGGCTATCGGAGGACCATAAACTATATCGGCGCTCCTACTTTGGGCAATACCTACTCTGCATACATCTAGAAGAATCCGAGTCTTTACTTGAAGAGTTACACGAGGGAATTTGTGGAAGTCACACCGGAGGGAGGTCGCTGGCACACAAGGCACTCACCCAAGGATACTGGTGGCCGAACATGCAAAGAGAGGCCCAAGAATACGCAAAGAAGTGTAATCAATGCCAGAGATTCGCCCCAAATATCCACCAACCCGGAGGGGTCCTAAACCCCCTCTCTAGCCCCTGGCCATTCGCACAATGGGGTCTTGATATTGTCGGTCCTTTCCCCAAAGCTGCGGGGAACAAGCGATACATAATAGTTGGAACCGATTACTTCACCAAATGGGTGGAGGCTGAACCTTTGGCCAACATTAGGGACGTGGATGCCCAGAAATTCATTTGGAAGAACATTATTACCCGCTTCGGAACTCCACACACACTCATTTTGGACAACGGTCTCCAATTCGACAGCAAGAGCTTTAGGGAGTATTGCCGCGAGTTTGGGATCATTAACCGATACTCCACTCCCGCCTACCCCCAAGGAAATGGGTAGGTCAAGGCCGTGAACAAGGTCATAGTGAACGGACTGAAGAAAAGACTAGATGAGTCAAAGGGAAGATGGGTAGAAGAGCTCCCACACGTCTTATGGACCTATCGGACAACGCCGCGACCGTCAACCGGTAAAACCCCCTTTTCGATGACTTATAGGGCTGAGGCCGTGCTCCCAATCGAGAACAACTTTCCCACACTGAGGTCTAACTCATTTACCCCAAACAGTAACGACGAGTTATTGGGAAGAAGTCTAGACCTAGCCGAGGAAAGAAGGGAAAAAGCAACGATCCATATGGCCTATTATCATCAAAAGCTAAGACAAGGATATGATGCCAATGTTAAACTGCGACCTTTAGGTCCGGGTGATCTCGTAATGAGAAAGATTCTCGGCAGCACAAAAAACCCCTTTTGGGGCAAGCTGGGGCCCAATTGGGAAGGACCGTATCACATCACATCCGTGGCCGGGATAGGCGCTTATTATCTAGGAGATTTGGATGAAAAAATTGTACCTCGACCATGGAATGTAAATAACCTAAGAAGATACTATTATTAATGAAAATGGTTTTGCCCCATGTTTTGTTTCGTTATTATCCTGTGCCCACTGGTCTATTTACAACTATTCATAGTTTTAAACAGAACCTAAGTCCTGCATGGCTCCTCAGACCACAGACTCAGGGAAAATTATTACTTATGACAATTTATCCAAGTTTTAAACAGAACCTAAGTCCTGCATGGCTCCTCGGACCACAGACCTAGGGGAAATTATTACTTATGACAATTTATCCAAGTTTTAAACAGAACCTAAGTCCTGCATGGCTCCTCGAACCACAAACTTAGGGGAAATTATTACTTATGGCAACTATTCATAGTTTTAAATAGAACCTAAGTCCTGCATGGCTCCTCGGACCACAGACTTAGGGGAAATTATTACTTATGACAATTTATCCAAGTTTTAAACAGAACCTAAGTCCTGCATGGCTTCTCGGACCACAGACTTAGGGGAAATTATTACTTATGACCATTTATCCAAGTTTTAAACAGAACCTAAGTCCTTCATGGCTCCTCGGACCACAGACCTAGGGGAAATTATTACTTATGACAATTTATCCAAGTTTTAAACAGAACCTAAGTCCTGCATGGCTCCTTGAACCACAGAATTAGGGGAAATTATTACTTATGGCAACTATTCATAATTTTAAACAGAACCTAAGTCCTGCATGGCTCCTTGGACCACAGACTTAGGAGAAATTATTACTTATGACAATTTATCCAAGTTTTAAACAGAACCTAAGTCCTGCATGGCTCCTCGACCACAGACTTAGGGGAAATTATTACTTATGGCAACTATTCATAGTTTTAAACAGAACCTAAGTCCTGCATGGCTCCTCGGACCACAGACTTAGGGGAAATTATTACTTATGACAATTTATCCAAGTTTTAAACAGAACCTAAGTCCGGCATGGCTCCTCGGACCACAAACTTAGGGGAAATTATTACTTATAGCAACTATTCATAGTTTTAAACAGAACCTAAGTCCTGCATGGCTCCTCGGACCACAAACTTAGGGGAAATTATTACTTATGACCATTTATCCAAGTTTTAAACAGAACCTAAGTCCTGCATGGCTCCTTGGACCACAGACCTAGGGGAAATTATTACTTATGACAATTTATCCAAGTTTTAAACAGAACCTAAGTCCTGCATGGCTCCTCGGACCACAGACTTAGGGGAAATTATTACTTATGGCAACTATTCATAGTTTTAAACAGAACCTAAGTCCTGTATGACTCCTCGAACCACGAACTTAGGGGAAATTATTACTTATGACAATTTATCCAAGTTTTAAACAGAACCTAAGTCCTGCATGGCTCCTCGGACCACAGACTTAGGGGAAATTATTACTTAAGGGAAATCATTTCAAGGTGTGCGTGCAGTCTAGCATCATTGCAACCCTTATTCAAATTCGCTGCACGGCATCCTTTGTCTCTCGACCGTTTATATTTATATCATTGTAAACGTTAAGTAAAGGGATGGCACCAGCATACATCCATGGAAAACAAAGAAAACATTCTATATTAATATTCCGAGGTCAATACAAAGGGAGGTCCTTACAAAAGAACACAAAAACAAGACGACTCTCATTCAAAAAAAAAGGGGGGGAAGTACAAAAATTAAAAGCCTAAAAGCTAAGCCTCAGCAGGAGGATCCTTCTTCTGCTCTAGCTGAGGAGGAGGAGCCTCGGAGATAGAGTCCATGGCAGGATCCTTCGCTTTATCAAGCACAGGGACGGCATCAGGCACTGCCAAGTCCTACTCAGAAGCTGCTTGGGCACCATCAGGATTCTCTCGGATCTCCTGAGGATAGAAGACGTTCTCAGGCAGTCTCAACGCCGAATCCGCAGGAATTCCTGCAGCATCAAGGGCATGAGCCCATGAGATGCTACAGTAGCCCCTGCACACCTCGGGGATCTCCTCGGATAGCCTGGCCTCCGTTTCTTGGATCCCGAGCTGATGAGAAGCTTTCTTTTTAGCCTCTGCAGCCTCTCGGATCAGCTGGGCCTCTTCTTTACCCCTCCTCATCTCATCCCCAGCTTTCTGCAAAGCGGCCTTGAGTTCCAGTACATTCTGCTTCTCAGTAGCAAGGCTGGTTTCAGTTACGTACAATTTCTGGCACTGATCCTTTGCTTGGGTTTCAGCATTCTTCAGGCCAGCCTCCGCGCTCTTGTGCTGTTTCTCCGACTCTTTGAACTTCTCCGTCAGTTCAAAGATTTCTTACTTGAGGGACCCCACGGTCTTCTCCACCTCAGCCCGAGATTGAACCTTAGCTTCAGCCAAGCTGAGGTTGCTGCGGCAAAACTCCTCAGCCACAAACACCTGCTGGGTGATCTGCCAACAAAACAAAACCAGAATTAGGAAGGAGCACTGGCTGCTCCAGGGCCTCAGCTATATAACCCGCTCTGCCCCTGTTGTACTCTCAAACCGAGGCAGTATAGGGGATAGCGACCCCGTCCAGCTCCATCTTCGGACTCCATGCGCGGGGATTAACGCGCACCTCAGCCCGATTCTCCTCATCCCGGCTCTCCGTGGAGTTAGCCCTCTTACTCCTCTGTCCCCGAGTGGCTTTCTGCTGCTTGGCCTGGCGAGGGGCTACTTCACCTTCCTCAGGAACTTCAACCGGCCTCTTTTTTTTAGGTCAGGGTTAACCTTGAGGTCAGGGTCGGAAGGAACCTGAGGGGCGATTGGAGGAGGGTCCTGGGTTTGTGCCTTAGCAGGCACCTTTAAGGACTGACCCTTTCCTCGGCTAGACATCAGTTCTCGCAAAGATTTTCCCTTACCAACCATATCGCCTACTTCCTCGTCTGAAGAATCGTCCAAGCAAGTTATAATGATTGGACCGCTGGCCACGGAGTTGCGATCCTGCTCTCCTTCAGGGTCCGAGAGCTCAACTACGGGGGCTTTGTCAACCTCCTCCTCAAAATAAAACTCGTCTATTTCCTCCTCAAGGGAAAGACGAGATGATTCGGCCTCTTCCTCAACTGGCACGGCGGCTTCAAGGTCTTCTGGATGCAGTTGCACGACCGGTGGAGGATCCCTAACTCCAGGTAGCACGATTGGCTTAAGATCTACTCGGGCCAAACACCCAGGCTTGGACACGTCAATCCTCGCTAACCGGGGGCTACCAGCTCTAATGGCACGGCCAATGGCTTGGAAAGCACGGGTTAGTGGTCGATAGCCCAAAACCAAATGACACGCCCGCAGCTGCCCGTCCTCGTGGACGTAGATTTCTGACCTTAAAAGATAATTTAGGGTCGGAACGTTCACGTGGCTCAACCTGGGAGCAACCAAAGCTCTATCTGCAATACAGCCAAGAAGAAAATTAGAATTAAACTAAAAGATTTATGACAAGCGGAAAAGAGAGAAGTCCGAGGAGCTAAGCCCCTTCCCTAAAGGATTGGGCCTAAAGGCGCCGCACCTGGGGTTCCTGCCTGAGTTGGACAATGAAGACCATCGCTCCATTCTCCTGAGGCAATGAGGAAGTCATCCTTCATAGTCTTATTGGATATGGGGAGACAGGAGATTAGCCTAACCACCTCGGATCGAGATTTAAGGTAATACCCTCCATTCTCGACGTAGTGGCACTCGTACATGCGTACCACGTCATGCCAGGTCAGACCCAGACCCATTCGCTCGTTCAAGACATCTATGCAGCCTAATACCCTGAACATGTTTGAAGCGCACTGGTGTGGCGTCAACCTATGGTGGAACAAGTAGTCCCTGGTAATCCTACGCATAGGGAGCGTCATTCCCCCTTGAATAAAGGCAATCATGGGAATAACCACTTCACCCACGCCTCTATCTAACAGTACTCCTTCTGGGGGACAGTACCGCAAAACCACCCCCGGCAGGATATGGTATTTTGCCCTAAAAGCCTCCATAGCAGCCGGAGTGTCTACTAATTTTTTGAATCTACCCATCTAAGCTGAACTGGAGGAATGAAAATAAAGACCGAGGAGAAAAATAAAATCCGAGGAGAAAATCGAAGCGACAAAGCGAACAGAACTTACAGATATCTTCACAAATGACCGGTGAGGTGATCGGAAATATCTTCTAGGGAGGGCGCTTCGCAGAAACGATTATGGAGATTTGAAGGAAGGAGGTGCTCAAGGATTTCTGGGCGTTGGAGTTCTCTGGAGCTCTCTGTTCTGATGTGCGGATAAAAAAGAAAAAAGGAGCCTCTCAGGCGCTTTATATAGCAGGAGGGAGAGAGAAAAAATCCCTCCCGCTCACGAATTCAAGGAGCAATGCTGGCCGTCAGATCCACATCTCGCCGTTGGATGAAGGAGACATAAAGCTCTCTAGAGTAAATGGCCGCGCTTCATAAATTGTGGCGCGTCAAAAGTAACCGCCCACGCGCACGGACCAAGAGTTCATCCGTTCCATCCTTCATAAATGTCAAAACCCCGCTTTTCTCCTCGGAGGGAGATCAAAACTGGAGTTTTGAGGGGCTATTGTGGGGACCGGCCCAGAATAACAAGTTGGCTGGGCCTTGGGCCCGTCTGAGGATGATTCTGTCCGAGGAGACGTCGCGGCCCATAATCCCTGCCCAAGCCAACTGGGGCGAAGAAAACACGTCCGAGGAGTAACTCCTCCTCGGACATTCCAAAGTCCAGATCAGTGATGCATCCCAGTTACTGTAGCCCTCACTCCAAACACGTAAAAAGAAAGAAGGCTCAAAATATCCCAGCAAAGGCTATCACCACCACATTAAATGCACCACAACTACTCTCCTGGCCGCATTAATGAAGAGAAGACCCCTGAACAGTGTTACCTTGGTCACTGCAACTCACAAAGAACTGGTAAGGGCGTCTGATGGGACAGGTGCTCAAGTGGGGGTTTGGATAATCAACAAGTGTAAGGCCCAGATGATAAAAGAGGGCCTATATCATATGTAAGAGTCCCCCAGAAAGAGGGACGGGAAAAAAGGGGAGCAGAGACAAGAGAAAAGCAAGAAGATATTGTATGAAAGCATGTCCATGAATAAAACTTCCACTTTCATATCCATTTTCTGGATTCACGTTTCTACATCCACTAATGACATGTAACGAACCGTCTGAGCCAACTGGAACCAAGTTTTTCAGCCCATACTCTACAAACTTCATTGTGTGGGACTTCTTGGGCCAGGGCCTGATCGTCCAGGACCGGGTTAACAAAAATCGTGTCCCTACATATATATATATAAGTCCATTAAAAGAAAGAAAAAAATGCAAGAGATAGGGAGAAATTAATCACATTTGTTGGCAAAACATGAACTAAATAAAAGAAAAAATTACAAAGAGAGTAGTAGCAAATTTATAGAAAAGAAGATGGGAAGAAGAAAGTAAAAAAAGGGAGAGGAATGGTTGGAAGAAAAGTATGGGTAAAGTGGGGAAATAATAATAGGAAGAAGCAGAGCCCACAATTGAGGTGAAGGGTTGGAGGAAAAGTAAACGATTAGATAAAAAATACTGGGGAAAATAAGAGTAAAAAAATAGAAGGGAAATGGTTAAAAAGAATTAAATGAATGGATTGATAAAGTTGTTTATGGTTGGATTTGTAAAGAGAATAATTGAATAGTTTTTAACATTAAATGATTGGATTGTAAAGTTAATATTTTAATATATCTTTATATATAATATTGTTTAAAATATATAAAAATGATGATAATGTGGTGGATGAGTTGGCACAACAGGAGATTTGCAACATTATTAAAGATAAATACATTGTGACTAATTATTTTCAAAAGAAATATACTCACATAGAGAGAGAGAGAAACCACCTTTTTATGGCAAAAGATAGACTTAAATAAGAGAAATATGCAAAGGAAATAATAATAAAAATTATAGGAAAAAAATTGGAGACAAGAAAAGTGAAGAGAGAGAGAGAGAGAGAGAGAGAGAGAGAGAGAGAGGGTTAGAGAGAGAGTAATGGTAAAGTGGGGGATAGAATTGAGAAGAAGAAGAAGAGACCCAAAAACAAAAAAAGAGGTGGAGAAGAGTTGGAGAAAGAGTAAAGTTTAGATAAGAAATAATGGAGAAAATAAGAATAAAAAAATTAGAAGGGTAATGAATAAATAAAATTAAATGAATGGATCGTTAATATATTATTATTGCTTATGGTTGTGTTTGTAAAGGTAGAAACAGTATAGTTTCTAAAACCAAATGATTAGATTTGTAAAGTTAATGATTATGCTACTATTAGATTGATAATGTTTGTTTGAATTTAATTCCATTGATGTTGTAATCTCACTATGATTTAATTTTCTTTCCATGTTTGATGTAATTTGAGAACTTTATTTAAATGATCATAATTTGGGGACTTTATTTAAAGGACCCAAATTTCACTAATATTAGTAGTTGACTATGGATTTACCATTATAAATTTAGGTTGAGAGTCTTCTACCTTTGTTCCAATGTTTGTCAATTCCAAGCAAAGCCTGGTGATTATTCTGAGGTTCCTATTGTACTTGACAGACAGTAGACCCTAGGTATCATTGCCTAGGTTCTTTCTTCCTCCATTTTCAACATTTGACCCTAGAAAGAAACTGATACCTAGAATTTCACGATATTGTTCTCTTGTTTTCCCATAAAATTTCCCTCTTAGAGTGTATCATTATGCATTAAAATTCACAAGTACTGGTGTAATGAGAAGATGCATCAAAATTTCCCTCTTAAGAGATTCCTCCAAGTATCTTTGATGCTTGAGTTCAATTAGTTTATGACAATTAGTATTTTTTTTTTTGTTGGTTATGTTTAATATATAGAGGTTTGCAGGGTTGAGGCCTATGTGCAACTTCTTAATGGTGTGTAATGTTTTGAGTAAAATGTTATTCATAAAAAATTAAAATTTAAGGAAAAAAAAATAAAAAATAAAAAATAAAAAAACCAAAACCAAAAACAAAAACAAATTTTCTGTTGTGCTTTAAATGATGAGAATGGCATCTTGTCAAATAATCATTTTCCTTAGTTTGTAGTTTAGAAAGATTATTATGATTGTCCGGCAGAGTCCTCCATAGTTCACCCCTTTAACATCTAGTTGGATTTTGGACCCTTCTCCTTTCTTTTTTTTCTTTTTTTTTTTCTTTTTTATGCTAAAAAGTTGGACTTGGACAGTTGGACCCTTGTTCTCTCATTACAACAATTTTGACATGAACTATTTGGGGGCAAAGAAGGGAAAACCACCATTTTCTAGGAGTTTTTGACGTTTTAAACAAAGCCCCTGTGCTAACATGGATGTACATTTTTCCCACTTTACTCAATGGCGACGAGGCTTACATCACTTCCTTTATTACAACTGACCAACATTTCAACCCAACAACTTGGTCATGCTTTCTACCAATTGTTAGTGTGGCTTGAATTTTGCCACAAGCCCATAAGGCCCAACCAAGCCCAATCCGGTCATAAGAATTGACCTAATACAAGTTGTATTAGGAATCCCAGGAGCCGACTATATAAAGTTACATATATATATATATATATATGTGTGTGTGTGTGTGTGCGCGCGCGCTTTATGATATGCGGCAAGACAAAAAATAAAAGGGAATTGATGAAAGAGAAATTCCAATTAACCTAGTGAGCAGCCGCATGAGAGAAAATAGAGAAAAGAGAGGCAACCAGCTTCTATTCTTATTTTTTCTGTGAGAGAGTGCTAGGGTGTAATTGGGATTTGGGTTTCTTGAGAGTGTTCTTGTGCACTATTGTATTTTCCTTGATAATAGTGAAATCCCTACAACTCCGTGGACGTAAACAAATTGCCGAACCATGTAAATATTGTCTTGTGCGTGTGATTGTTTTTCTTTGGCGTGTGTTTTTTCTATTTGTTTTGTTTCTCACAGGTTGGGATTTTGGTTAAATTCCGTACAACTGGTATCAGAGCCTAGGGTTAGGTTTGAGTGGGAGCAATGGCAGAGGAAGCAGGAAAGGCGTCTGGAATAGAAAATTTTGATGGCACAGACTTCGCGTATTGGAGAATGCAGATTGAAGATTATCTTTATAGGAGGAAATTGCATTTGCCTCTTTTGGGGACAAAACTTGAGGCTATGAAGGCTAAGGAATGGACTCTTCTTGACAGACAGGTACTAGGAGTTATCAGGTTAACTCTGTCTAGATCTGTTGCACACAATGTTGTAAAGGAGAGGACAACATCAGATCTGATGAAGACTTTGTCTGGTATGTATGAAAAGCCGTCAGCAAACAATAAGGTGCACTTGATGAAGAAACTGTTCAATCTAAAGATGACAGAGAATGCATCAGTAGCACAACATCTGAATGAATTTAACACTATCACAAATCAATTGTTGTCTGTAGAAATTGATTTTGATGATAAGATCCGTGCACTGATCGTTTTGGCTTCTTTGCCAAACAGTTGGAAGGCAATGAGGATGGCAGTAAATAATTCTACACGAAAGGAAAAACTCAAGTACAATGATATACGAGATTCAATTCTAGCTGAGGAGATTCGCAGAAGAGATGCAAGTGAAACCTCAGGATCTAGTTCTGCCCTAAACCTTGAGACAAGAGGCAGAGATAATAACAGAAATTCAAATCGGGGCAGATCAAAATCCAGAAATTCTAATCGGAACAGAAGTAAATCTAGATCAGGCCAACAAGTACAATGTTGGAATTGTGGGAAAACAGGTCACTTTAGGAATCAATGCAAAAGTCCTAAGAAGAAGAATGAAGATGATTCTGCTAATGCTGTAACAGAAGAGGTACAAGATGCATTACTTCTTGCAGTAGACAGTCCACTTGATGATTGGGTTTTGGATTCAAGAGCTTCGTTTCATATCACTCCACACCGAGAAATCATACAGAATTATGTTGCAGGTGATTTTGGTAAGGTGTATTTAGCTGATGGTTCAGCTTTGGATGTTGTTGGTATGGAAGATGTCCGAATATTGTTGCCCAATGGGTCTGTTTGGTTATTGGAGAAGGTTCGACATATTCCTGACTTGAGGAGGAATCTGATTTCTGTTGGGCAACTTGATGATGAAGGACATGCAATACTATTTGTTGGTGGTACTTGGAAGGTTACAAAGGGAGCTAGGGTATTGGCTCGTGGAAAGAAAACTGGTACTCTGTACATGACCTCAAGTCCAAGAGACACAATTACAGTTGCTTATGCAAGTACTGATACAAGTCTATGGCACCGCAGACTTGGTCACATGAGTGAGAAAGGGATGAAGATGCTGCTATCAAAAGGAAAACTACCAAAATTGAAGTCCATTGATTTTGACATGTGTGAAAGTTGCATCTTAGGAAAGCAGAAAAATATGAGCTTCTTGAAAACTGGCAGGACACCGAAGGCTGAAAAATTGGAATTAGTACATACTGATTTGTGGGGGCCTTCTCCGGTTGCATCCCTTGGAGGTTCAAGGTACTACATCACTTTCATTAATGACTCAAGCAAAAAGGTATGGGTTTATTTTCTAAAAAATAAATCTGATGTATTTGAAACTTTTAAGAAGTGGAAGGCCATGGTTAAGACAGAAACAGGTTTGAAAGTAAAATGTTTGAGATTAAATAATGGAGGAGAGTACATAGATGAAGGGTTCAGTGAGTATTGTGCTGCACAGGGAATTAGGATGGAGAAGACCATTCCTGGGACACCACAGCAGAATGGTGTGATTAAGCGCACGAACAGAACTCTCAATGAGCGTGCTAGGAGTATGAGGTTGCATGCTGGACTACCAAAAACTTTTTGGGCTGATGCTGTTAGCACTGCAGCTTACCTGATAAACTGAGGACCTTCAGTTCCCATGGAGTTCAGACTTCCTAAGGAAGTTTGGAGCGGTAAAGAGGTAAATTTTTCACACTTAAAAGTTTTTGGTTGTGTTTCTTATGTTCATATTGATTCTGATGCTCGTAGTAAACTTGATGTAAAGTCTAAAATATGTTTTTTCACTGGCTATGGTGATAAGAAATTTGGCTATAGGTTTTGGGATGAACAAAATAGGAAAATCATCAGAAGTAGAAATGTGATATTTAATGAACAGGTTATGTATAAGGACAAGTCAACTGTAGTGTCAGATGTTACAGAGATAGATCAGAAGAAATCTGAGTTTGTCAACTTAGATGAATTGACTAAAGGTACTGTCCAGCAAAGGGGTGAAGAAGATAAGGAGAATGTAAATTCACAGGTAGATCTGAGTACACTTGTAGCTGAAGTCCGCAAATCTTCCAAAAACATTAAACCTCCATAGCATTGTTCACCCACTGTAATTATCTCCTGTTGCCTGATGGTGGTGAGCCAGAGTGTTATGATGAAGCCTTGCAAGATGAGAACTCAAGCAAATGGGAGTTAGCCATGAAGGATGAGATGGATTCCTTGTTGGGGAATCAGACATGGGAACTGACTGAATTGCCAGTAGGAAAGAAGGCTTTGCACAACAAGTGGGTATACAGAATAAAGAATGAGAGTGATGGTAGCAAACGTTATAAGGCCAGATTAGTTGTTAAAGGGTTCCAGCAGAAGGAAGGCATTGACTACATAGAGATATTTTCTCCAGTTGTGAAGATTTTAACAATCAGACTGGTACTGGGAATGGTGGCTACAGAAAACTTACATCTTGAGCAATTAGATGTGAAAACAGCATTCCTTCATGGTGACTTGGAGAAAGACCTTTACATGATTTAGCCAAAAGGGTTCATTGTTCAGGGACAAGAGAATTTAGTCTGCAAACTGAGAAAGAGCTTATATGGCCTAAAACAAGCTCCTAGGCAGTGGTACAAGAAATTTGACAGTTTTATGCATAGAATTGGGTTCAAGAGATGTGAAGCTGATCACTGTTGCTATGCTAAGTCTTTTGACAATTCTTACATTATATTACTGTTGTATGTGGATGATATGCTTATTGTAGGGTCTAGCATTGAGGAGATTAATAATCTGAAGAAGCAATTGTCCAAACAGTTTGCAATGAAGGATTTGGGAGCTGCAAAGCAAATCCTTGGTATGAGAATCATTAGAGACAAGACTAATGGTACATTGAAGCTTTCACAGTCAGAGTATGTGAAGAAAGTTCTCAGCAGGTTCAACATGAATGAAGCTAAACCAGTGAGCACACCCTTGGGTAGTCATTTCAAACTAAGCAAAGAACAATCACCGAAAACAGAAGAAGAAAGGGACCATATGAGCAAAGTGCCCTATGCCTTAGCTATTGGCAGCTTGATGTATGCTATGGTGTGTACAAGGCCAGACATTGCACATGCAGTGGGAGTTGTGAGCAGATTCATGAGTAGGCCTAGAAAGCAGCATTGGGAGGCAGTCAAGTGGATTCTGAGATATCTGAAGGGTTCATCAGATACATGTCTTTACTTCACAGGTGCAAGTTTGAAACTGCAGGGTTATGTAGATGTTGATTTTGCTGGTGATATTGATAGTAGAAAGAGTAGTACAGGGTTTGTTTTCACTCTGGGTGGTACAGCTATATCATGGGCTTCAAATCTACAGAAGATTGTTACTTTGTCTACTACAGAAGCTGAGTATGTTGCAGCAACTGAAGCTGGAAAGGAGATGATTTGGCTACATGGTTTCTTAGATGAATTGGGTAAGAAGCAAAAGATGGGCATTCTACACAGTGACAGTCAGAGTGCAATCTTTCTTGCCAAAAATTCAGCTTTTCATTCAAAGTCGAAGCATATACAAACAAAATACCACTTTATCCGTTACCTTGTTGAAGATAAACTGATAATACTTGAGAAGATTTGTGGATCTAAGATCCCGGCAAACATGTTGACAAAGGGTGTCACTATTGAGAAGTTGAAGCTGTGTGCAGTTTCAATTGGTATTCTAGCTTGAGGACAGGAGGATGAGTTGTAGGGATGAGGGATTGTGTTATGGAGGATTGTGGTTGATGTTTGCAGCTTGTGAGCCCTTAAGGGCTAAGGTGGAGCTGATGGAGGAGTTTGCTAGTGTAGCTTGATCAATTCAACCAAGGTGGAGATTTGTTAGTGTGGCTTGAATTTTGCCACAAGCCCATAAGGCCCAACCAAGCCCAATCCGGTCATAAGAATTGACCTAATACAAGTTGTATTAGGAATCCCAGGAGCCGACTATATAAAGTTACATATATATATATATGTGTGTGTGTGTGTGTGTGCTTTATGATATGCGGCAAGACAAAAAATAAAAGGGAATTGATGAAAGAGAAATTCCAATTAACCTAGTGAGCAGCCACATGAGAGAAAATAGAGAAAAGAGAAACAGTCAGCTTCTATTCTTATTTTTTCTGTGAAAGAGTGCTAGGGTGTAATTAGGATTTGGGTTTCTTGAGAGTGTTCTTGTGTACTATTGTATTTTCCCTAATAATAGTGAAATCCCTACAACTCCGTGGACGTAGGCAAATTGCCGAACCACGTAAATATTGTCTTGTGTGTGTGATTGTTTTTTTTTTTTTTGCGTGTGTTTTCTCTATTTGTTTTGTTTCTCACAGGTTGGGATTTTGGTTAAATTCCCTACACCAATTTCCATTAAAATTCAACACTTCCTCTTCCTCTGGGTCTCTTTCATTTTCCACAAACTTTGTATTTGCAATAATTCCTCAATTACCGATGTTGGGTGGCCATGGCCTTGCCTTAACCTTTTCTCCCTCGTGGGAACTTGCCCATGCTATTGGCATCCAGTCTCTAGGGCTCTTCAATGCCTCCAATAATGGCCTCCGAACAAACCACATATTAGCTATTGAGCTTGATACTGTTAAAAGTACTGATGTAAACAATATAGACAGTAACCATGTTGGTATTGATGTGAACGGTGTGACAACTGAATCAGCTACCACAACCTACTTTTCTGATCAAGAAGTGAAGAACATAAGCTTGGAGCTTTTAAGTGGAAACCCAATGTATCTTTGGATAGCCTACAATGGAACAGAAAAGTTATTGAATGTCACACTAGCCCCGACCAACATCCTAAAACCAAACCGGCCTCTCTTGTCAACACACATTGATCTGTCTCAATATGTTTTGGAATCTATGTATGTTGGTTTCTCTGCATCTACTGGTGTAGTTGGTAGCGACCACTATATTCTTGGATGGAGCTTTAATAGAAATGGAAAACAAAAAAGCTACCAAGACAAATGATCATAGTTTTTCTAGTAATAACTCTCATGCTGATAACAATCACCGGAGCTGCATACATTATAAGAAGGAAGAAGTATGAAGAAATACTTGAAGATTGGGAAAGCGAGTATGGTCCTCACAGGTTCATCTACAAGAATCTCTATAAAGCAACCAAAGGTTTCTCAAACAAAGAACTTCTTGGAGCAGGAGGTTTTGGAAAGGTTTATAAAGGAACACTTTCTTCTTCCAAAATACACATTGCAGTCAAGAAAGTCTCCCACGATTCTAAATAAGGGATGAAGGAATTTGTGGCTGAGATCATTAGCTTGGGTAGGCTGAGGCACAGGAACTTGGTGCAGCTCGTGGGATATTACTGGTGAAAGGGTGAACTCCTCTTGGTCTATGATTATATGCCCAACGAAAGCCTCGACAAGTTCTTACATGGAAATGAAAAACCAAAACTTAACTGGCTTCAACGATTTCAAATCCTCAAAGGGGTAGCATCTAGCCTTCTCTACCTCCATGAAGAGTGGGAACAGGTTGTTCTACATAAAGATGTAAAACCAAGCACTATCCTCTTAGATGTTGAATTAAATGGAAGGCTTGGAGATTTTGGCTTTGCCAAATTAAGCAAGCATGGTGCCAATCCCCAAACAACCCATGTGGCTGGGACTGTGGGTTATTTGGAAGGGCAACCACTTGCACTGATGTGTTTGCTTTTGGGGCTTTCATGCTAGAGGTGGCTTGTGGAAGGAGGCCTGTAGAGATACAAGGATTTACTGAAGAGGTAATTTTGGTTGACTGGGTGTTTGAGCGCTGGAGAAAAGGATCTGTCCTTAATGCAAGTGATCCTCAATTGGAAGGTAATTATGTGGTGGAGGAAATGGAGTTGGTTTTGAAACTAGGCTTGCTTTGCTCACACTCATCGCCAGCAGCTAGGCCTAGCATGAGGCAAGTGATGCAATTTTTGGATGACAATGTTGATCTGCCAGAATTACCACATGACAGTGCTTGTTTTGGTAACTTTACACGTGTTAAACCATCTGATATCTTATTGTCAATTCCTTCACTAAATAGCAAGGGTTTGACGCCCTCCTCAGGCACAGATTCAATCCTCAAGTATGGTCGTTGAAATATTTGCATATCATGGTATGAGTAAACTAAATTATGGAACTATGCTTAGGACCAAATCAACCAGTGGCATACAGAAAGCTTAGACGTCGCCTTCAAGGGTGGAGAGGAGAAAAAAGGAACTTGTGAATAATATGATATATACAATTTCTTTCCCTTAATATAGAATCTACTATTAGTAGGAATCTACTTGAGCTCTAAGTAGCAGATCTCAATCTTGTCACACCAACGTTGAGGTGTTGTGGAGGTTATTCATTTGTGTTTAATTACTCAGAAAATGTAAGAAAGGAAAGGAAGACTTTTTTATTTTTTATTTTATCTAGAGCTTCATTTTATACTAAGCGATGCCGCCTAGGAATTTTGTTAGACATGTAGGACAAAAAAACTATCAAAAGTGAACAAAATGATATAAGTGTAACATTTTCAATAATTTAGACACAAAAAAAGAACTTTTGATAGTTAAATAACACAAACTTATCTTTATGTAAACTTTAAGGATGGAAACAATATTTTTGCCAAAAAAAAAAAAAAAACCCATCTAACATTGCAACTGAGTTCTAACTGCGATTTGGTGAACCATCTTTGGCCTTGGCATAGGTACAAAGGTGGACCAATGTTGCATAAGCATTAGGTTCAAATCTAACCAACCAAAAAATATTGATAGTTTAATCATTACCCTTTTTGGCTTCCCTAGACCAAGTGTCATACTGAAATTCCCCTCATTTTGTGGATTAACTTACAAATAAAATCAATGCATATGTATCCAACAAATTAAGAACAACCCAAAAAATCATAGGAGGTGCCAGAATTAAATCATGTTCTATCGAAGAAAACCACTCTAAAAATAAAATATTACATGAAATATTATGAGAGAGGGATCCTAGGCCTAGCCACCATTTCAAAAGGGACAAGGAAACAAACATTGATTGCAGACAAAATTAAAATGTTCTACAAATACAAAATCAATGAACTTTGTTGTACTTTCAATAGGATCAACTTGAGAGTTATGAGCTCAAAATCATATTAAAGTTTAATAAATCTTCCACAATATTCCCAACAATTTCCATCCCACGATTTTCAGCATTCCCCTTGTCAGACCGTGAGCTATGCCATTCTACCTCAAAACCAATTGGTGATGAAAAAGACACACTCAAATCTTTTATGGCATTCGACATCACGTCCCGTGAGCCTGCTTTTAGAATGATTGTAGGGAGTCAAATTGTGGTCCCCCCAACAATCCCTCCCTTATAATGACACTCTCGTGACTCGAACCCATGACCTTGACTCTAATACTATTTGTCAGACCGTGAGCTATGCTATTCCAACTTAAAACCAATTGATGATGAGGAAGACACACTGAAATCTTTTATGGCATTCGACATCATACCCCACGGGCCTGATTTTTAAGTGGTTGTATGGAGTCGAATTGTGATTCCCCCAACACCCGTCAATCAACTCAAAATTTCTTCTTCAGCCTCTTCAACAATTTCTTGCATACATTATATTGGCCTTCAATATTAACTTGTTCATCACGTTCAACATCTTTGAAATTTTCTTTCAAAATTAGTTGGACATTATTGAACTCTTACTTGGCTCATCACCTAATAATTGAAAGCCACAATTCTCGTCTAGGAACGGACACAACAATATTGCCAACATACTGGTCTGACAAGTGTAAAAAAGTGTCAAGTATGTACCCAGCAATCCAAAATCCTTTTTTTTTTTTTATAAAAAATTGGATATGCCGCGAACACAGTCGAGACACGAAAATGCCAAAAATAGGGGAAAAAAAAATCACACCTGGCAACTCCATCGATCTCATGTAGTAAACCTCAAAAATAACCCTAAACTCCACCCTAGACATTCTAAATCAATCTCTTCTTTGTTTTTCTCGCTCTGGACCTAGTACATCTCCGCTGCTTAAGCCACTAATTGGTAACCCAAGATCACCTTGCAATCACCATCAACCATTAAGTCTCTCTCTCGGTCTCAGTTTCTCGCTTTCTCTCTCGCACTAACTGAGCTGCTTTCTCAATTTCTCACTTTTTCTTGCCACTCTCGACCCTATTTAACTTTTGTTTTTTATGTGTATTGTAGCTATTGTTTACTTTGTTGCGTGGGTCAGTGAATTGTAAGTTTGTAACTATAGTTTACTTTTTTGGGTGGATCAATGTCGGTCTCTCCAAATGGGCCAGTGACTGTGATCTACACAAACTGTGGATCTCTCTAGATTGTTGTTTTTTGGTTAATATATGACTATATGTATTGAGTGGATCAGGGTTTGTTTTGGTTATTATTTGCCTTGTCTTATGGTTGGTATAGGTCTATATTAATATAATACTATTTGATATAAGTGGGTCTTAGTTTCTGACTCTTTTTTTTTTTTTTTTTTTTTGGTTTGTAAATGAATTTTATTATTTGATAATGACATAAATATAATGTACAAATTGTTATTGAATTATTTGTAGGTTAAATGAGTACCGAAAATTGACCAAAAAATTTGTCACTAGGTTAAATGAGATTATGAAAAATGCAGCAAATAATAATATATCGGGTTATGTTCCTTCAGGTTACAATAGCTTCAGAACAACCTTTTGCATAAGAAAAGGGGAAATGTTGAGATATTGTTGAGGACAATAAAAGATACTTGGAAACAAAGGGGTTTGAGTATAGCAAGTGATGGGTGGACGAATGCACAAAAAATGTCACTTATCAATTTTATGGCTACATCAAAAAGGAGGCCAATTTTTTTAACAACCATTAATGGTACAAAAGAGTACAAAGACAAGCACTATATTTCTCAGTTGTTTCTAGAATGCATAGCTAAGGTTGGACTTCAAAATGTTGTCCAAATCATTATTAATAATGCAGCAGTTATAAAGTCAGCTCAGTCTATTGTTGAAGCTAAATATCCTCATATATTTTGAACTCCTTGTGTTGTGCATACACGTATTCTGGAAAATACTCTTCTCAAAATGAGATTGTTTGGAAGAATAAAATTGGATTACAAAAGTTGCTGAAGATGCATCTTTCATATGTATTTTCATAATGAATCACTCCATGAGATTAGGGATGGCAATTTATGCCCGACCTGCAGGTACCCAACCTGGCCTGGCCCGACCCTAATGGGTCGAATTTTTCCCAAGCTGATAACGAATAGGGTCGGGTTTGGGTTTTAGAAAAAAAAAGCTCAAAGCGGGTCTAGGTCGGGTCTAGGTTTTGGTAAAAACCCGACCCGACCCATTTAAACTTAAAGCAAAATTACTAAAATACCTACCTATATATATGTCACTTATATCAAACCCTAACCCTATTTTCATTTCTTTGATGTCTCTCTTAGCTCAAGCTGCCTCAGCCTCTCAGTGCTCTCACCTCACCCTCAATAACTCTCAATCTCATTTTCTCTCAAGCCACCTTACACGGTCTCACCCAGTCACCCTCACCCTCACCCTCATTCACTCACCGACCCACCCTCACCTTCACTCTCATCACATGGTGGTTGCTATTTGCCAGGGAGAAGCACGGAGGTTAGATCAAAGAGAGATGTGATAGGTTTAGGCTTTGACAAGTAGAGAGGCCTTTTGGTGATAATCAAAAGAGCTCTTGGTCATGTTGAGGTCAAGCCTGAGCTTTGACCTAGAGGTGGGATTAATGGCTGAAACCACCACCAATCATCGGAGATCTTGGTGGTCTAAGATAGAGAAAGGCCGAGTAGGAGTCCGAGATCGGAGATAAAGGCTTGGTGGACCGAATTCTCCAATTTTTATTTTGGGTTCATGTCCTCTCTCAAATCTGAGAGTTTATGTTTATGATATTGTGAATCTGTGTTTGTGATTCTATGTTTTAAAGGGAAACTCTTTTTTTTTTTTTTTTTTAAAGATTGTATGGCCATGGATTAAGGCCTTGAAATGGCTGGCGGAGCCCATAGGGCCTAATGGGGCAGGTTTAGATGTCAAAAAAAACCTCGCTTATTAAACGAGGCGGATTTGGGTTTCAGGGTTGAACCCGCGGGTCAGGTTCGGACATAAAGAAACCCGACCCATTGCCATTCCTACATGAGATTGGCGATGTTGAACGAATTATGCATTTGAAATTATTTGATGTTGCTAAAACATGATTTGCTTCAACATTAGTTATGCTTAAGAGATTGAAAATCATAAGAAGCCTTCTAAACATGGTCATTTGTGAGCAATGGTCGGCTTATAGGGAAGATGATGTTGGAAAAGCAACAATTGTGAGAAAATTGGTTTTAAATGATTTGTGGTGGGATAAGGTTGACTATGTTCTTCGATTTATAGGACCTAAATGATTTGTGGTGAGAGAATTGGTTTTGCAAAAGGGTTGTTCTAAAGCTATTGTAACTCAGAGAAAAATAACCCAATATATTATTATCCTTTCATTAAAAACAGGTTACTAGCAATTATGTACAAAATTATCAAAAACCATTTTCCATAAAATATTACAACATTATCCATACATCACACGTGCAATTTACTAATTATGATATAAAGGCAACTGAACACACAGAGTGCATGTGGAGCACCTTTTGCAGCCTATCCTTTTTGCCCTTGACTACTGCAGCCTTTCTTGCCTGGAATAGCCTATATTAGATGTAATACAGGGTTAAACATCTAATAACAAACTAGAAGTAACTGCCAAGGAGTGTAATTTCAAGTCATTAATTAGACCTTCCATGAAAAAATGTTAGGATCAAATTGACATCAGATTTGGATCCAAAGTCCAAACTAACAAAGAACAAACACACATTCAAACCCAGATATATAGCATCTATGTCGTAAAGTTTCTATACCCTCACTCACCCATACGAGGTCTAAGTTTGCACTATAAATCCCAGCAAGGTGGGTCACTAGTTAGTTTTTGTTATCTTATTACCGACAACACATACTCTAGAGTCTAGACTTTCACAGATTTAATTTTCATTTTTCAATATAATAATATTCACCACCATTCTAGTTCAAGGGCGTGGTGCTATTGCCTATTTGTCTAATATTATGCAAATGTAAATATCCAATGCAGATTTTGATGTATAAAAAGCCAAGCGCATAGTAGCTGACTGTTGAAAGTATCTAAGTAGTAAGCCCCCCTTACACCTCCAAAATCACTAGTATTTCTTTGAATGGAAGCATATAAAATAAAATATGTCAAGTACATCGACTTCACCAACTTCTACTCCCACCCCTATGCCTCTTCCCCAAAACCTTCAATCCTTGTTGCCTTCTAGTTTATATTCCCAAATCATAAGGATCACATTCTAAGTGTTTGCATATGTATTTTGGTGTATCTAGATGTGTGGGATGAAATGGTATAGGAAGAGTTGAGTAGCATACTGAAGAGCACCACCTGCAACCTCAGATACAAACTTTTGAGTAGCAACAGCTACCAGCCTAATTCTGCAAAAATAAAGCCAAAATGAAATTTAATCAGACAATATACAGCATTAAAAGAAAAACCCAATAGGCATATTACATCAAATATCCTTTCTTTATTATATCTTCAGCAAGACTTAAAAACTTTTTTTCATTTGCAAGTCACTCAAATTTTGTAAGAGCTTGGACCCACCTCCTTAAAAGAAGTAAAAGTGGCAATTAAGCTAGAGGTTTAACCAAAACCAAACTTATAAGGACTTGAAAATACGCCCTTAGTTGATTCTCATCATAATTTGGAATTAAAAACACTAAATTTCTAAAGGAAAAATTACCAACAGGTAATAACATTTATCAAATTCTCAAGAACAGAAAACCAAGTCGTCTGGTATCTGAAAGTGAAATTCAATACAAACCCATTAAAATTTTATTGAAAAAAAAAAAAAAAAAAAAACACTTACAGTGGGAGTGTAGTCCATTAAGGAAGCCAAAAAATCAGAGAGTGCAGCTTCATCTTCGTGTCTACCATCGCTCGCTTGCTGTTGCTGGTTTTAGGTTCTCTCTCTCTCTCTCTCTCTCACCAAATCCCTGCCGCCAAACAGAAATGGATGAGGAATCAAGAAATCGTGGGAAATTAATAGGTGTAAATGCTCTCTCTCTCTCTCTCTCTCTCTCTCTCTCCAAATCCCTGCCGCCAAACAGAAATGGATGAGGAATCAAGAAATCGTGGGAAATTAATAGGTGTAAATCTACTTTTAGTCCATACATTTTGGATTTTTTTCATTTTGCTCCCGACATTTTAATTTTGCCACTTTTAGTCCCTAAATCAATTAACGCGTGTTATTTTGGTTATTTCCGTCAATCAACAGACAAAAATATCTGAGGTGACTGACGGAGGACTTAAATATTATTAAAAATCCACGTCACCTATGACACAATAGCAATTTCCGAATCCACATCACCCATCATAGAATCCACGTCAACCTCTACCTTAAAAAAAAAAAAAATAGTGGAATTTAGATTTGTGTGTGATTTTGTTTGTACTAGCTCAAATCAACGCTCCCTCGGTGGGTCCGATCTACCTTGGTCTGGTGGTTCCAATCAGTGGTTGTGAAGCAGCGGTGGTGGGTTGAAAGGAGGTGGGTTTGGTGGTGGGTTGAAGGGTGGGTTTGTTGTTGGAGTGGGTTTGTTTTGGTGTTCTTGTTTGTATGGTTGAAGCAGTGTTCTTGTTCTTCTTGTCTGGTTGTGGGTATTTTGTTAATGATTGTATTGATTTAATTTTTGGGTTTAAATCTATTTTTCTTTTGGATAATTTGGTTTGTGTATATATATGGATTGATTTTGTTTTGTACAATATTCTTTTATGATTTTTCTGTGTTTGATTTCTGGGTTTGAATGATTTTTTTGGGTTTGTGCTCTTGTGTGTTCTTGATGGGTTTGTATGATTTCTGGGTTTGTTTTATTTTCTGGATCTGACATGGCATTTATTTTGAGAGTAAGTAGTTTATGTTTGTTATTGTGTTCTTTGTGTTTGTGATATTGTGTTAATGTTTAAATTTGGGGTTGTGTTTTTTGTGTTTGGTTCTGGGTTTGTGTTTTATGTTTTTGTGTTGATGTTTAAATCTGTGATTGTGTTCTTGTTCAAAATGAATTAGATCTGAATTTATGTATTTTATTGTTTTTAATTTTTTTTTTCTTTTCTAATTTCGTTAAAATTGATTAATAAACTTTTTTATATTTAGAAGTTGATATGGCATTTTTTTAATACTAATTAAATTTTTTATTATTTTTTTAATTGGCCACATCAGCATTTAATGTGCCAGCAATGCACTCAGTTTGCCACCTAAGCAATTTCCGTCTATTGACTGACAAAAATGACCAAAATAACACGCGTTAATTGATTTAGAGACTAAAAGTGGTAAAAAAAATTTATATAAAAAAAAAAAAACCAAAATATAAGAACTAAAAGTGCATTTACGCCAAATTAATATGGGGGAAGAAGATTAGATGGGTTCCAGCCCGGTCTTTGCTAAATCCAATGACCCATTATCAGAGCCCATCAAACCCTTGCAACCCAAGCCCACTTTTAAAATCCCAAATTCAAAATACAGCCAACGAAGCCTAAAAAATGGGATTTTGCAACAATATTTGTACGCATATACAAGTCAAGGTAGCTAATGCAAACCATTTTGATTTTCTTTCTTTACGTTTCTTGGTGGTGAATGAAGAGAGTAGACGTGGTTGTTATGTGTGAAGATAAAAACGTTTTTAAAAAAAAAATTGATATTTTAATAAAATATAGTATAAAATAGATAATCATATGTGGGTGTTTTAAAATTTGATTAGCTAAAATAGAAAAAGTAGGTTGTTCTTCTAAATAGACAATAATTTTTGTTTAAACTGATGTGTATGTTAATGTATCGTCATGCATTCAAAGTCACAGGATTCTGATATGAACGCTAAAGTTTCCTTCTACTATATTTGATGTTTGAGTTCAAAATTAGTTTATGATAACTTTTACTTTCTATTTTGTTGGTTTTGTTTAATATAGAGGTTTGCATGCTTAAGGCTTGTGTGGTAGCTCCAGAAAATTTTTAAATGAGTCATTAAAAAATTTAATTTAAACAAATTTAATAGAAAGAGAACTTAAATATATAGAGTTATTAACACCACAAAAATTTCAATTTATTTCTACGGGTTTTTATATTTTGAAATCGTTACATGATAATTCATTATCAATTGTCATTGTCTATTGTCAATATAAGTAGGTGTGACAATTTTATTTTGTTAAGTTTGTACAACATTTTTTATTTTTATACAATTGTCATTATTTTTATAAAAATATTTAAAACTAAATGGTAAAACTCAACCAACTAACACTATTAATTATTGACTCACACAGCCACATTTATCCATACATAAAAATGCACACAATCAGATCAAACACAATCACACATATATAATATAAATTTTACAATAAAGAGAGATACTAACAACTCATAAAAACTCACTATTTACTCTTAAAGCCGAAGACATCGAGAGAGTCTAATAGAGAAGAGATACGAGATAAGATTTATGAGAGAGAGAGAGAGAGAGAGAGAGATGTTTTTGGATGGACTGATATGTATTATTGTTTAGTTTTATGTTGGCCTAGTCTATGATCACAATGTGCAAAAATATTTTTAAAGATAATGTTAAGGGGTTCATCAACCCCTTGAAGATCACATAACGCCACCCCTACTTGTGTGCTATATTTAGAAATTAAATATTTATTTTGGTAGAAAAGGAACTTCATTAAAAACTAAGAACCAGAAATACAAGCAGGAATAAGGCACTCATAAGATGCGCCAACTGAGTCCAACCTCGGAAGAAAAGCCACCTCCATTGGAGGTTCTAACAAAACAACAAAATCCTATGCTAAGAAAGCTCCCCTTCTAGCAAGGGTGTCGGCGCACTTGTTTGCCTCACGATAGCAGTGTTGTATCTAAACCAAAGGAATTCCCTGAAGCCCCGCTTTGCAATCACTCACTAAAGCTCCTATACCATTCGGATGGCCCTCTCCCTTCTGAAGCAAATCTACAACGAGTTTAGCATCAAGTTCAAAGACCACAGCAGGAATTTTTAAGGTAATACACAGTCTGATGCCGTCCCTTAGTGCCCACAGTTCCACTACCACACTCGTTGTGCAGCCAATTGCTCTCGCATAACCTTGAACCCACTCTCCCTTATCATTACAAATCTAACCTCCACCCCCCGCTCGCCTAGGATTACCAAGCGTCGAGCCGTCTAAGTTCACTTTACACCAATTCAGTGGCAAACAGCGCCAGCGGACCCAAATTTTCTAATGGGTTTGGGTTCTATTTCCATTGATACCCACATAGACAAACTCCGTGGCCTTTGCGATAACTTCCTCCCTCACATTTTGATTGGGTCTCTCACCCCTAAACAAGACCCCATTCCTTCAAAGCCAAAGACTCCAAATCCCAAAGGAAAACACGATCCCCCAATTCAAGTTAGTCGCAACACAGCTCTTCGTGCTGCCACAATTCAATCTCAACCAATCAATGAGGTTTGTTCCATAAAAAACAGCCGCAGGGATAGGTGGAGGGAAGGAGTCCCAAAAACTTTGGGCAACACCGCAATCTCTAAGAACATGGATTACATTCTCAGTACCTTCATCACACAGCAAGCATGAAACTGGCATCTCCATTCCACAGCTAGCAAGAACAGCTCGGACTGGAATGCTGTTAGAGTAGCATTGCCAATTGAAACCAAAGAATTTTAGGAATAGTTTGCACTTTCCAAATCCACTGACCATTAAACCGACAAGGAGAGTTACCCGTTTCCTCCATTCTTGCTATTTTGTAAGCCGCTTTCAGCTCAAAATTTCCGCTTGGGGTGGATGACCAAGTGATCCGGTCTAAATTCTGAGCAGTAAAAGAAATAGGTGTTGCTTTAACCTCCATCAAAAGTTGATCAGGGAGGGTGAAAGAACAGCTTTGCCAGTCCCAACCCGAGAAGCTCACCACTTCTTTTAATTTGATATGCTCCTCTCCACGATTCAGGGGACCTTCAATCAAGCTTTGAAGCGCGCCCTTATCCAACCATTTATCATACCATAAAGACAGGTTGCTCTCTTTACCGACAATCCATTTCAACCCTTTCTTGAATACTGGCTCACCCTTGCGAATGGCTGACCACGTGACAGAACAAGTTCTAAAGGGAGTGCGAGGATTGGAAATTCTCCGAGGAGTACGGTATTTCTGAGTCAGCACCTTAGCCTATAAAGAGTTGGGTTCCGAAATGAGGCGCCAATTAAGTTTAGCTAGAAGTGCAATATTTTTAGCTTTGGCTACCTGAATACCCAGTCCACCCTCCTTTTTAGGCTTAGTAATCTTACTCCAACTGACTAGGTGCAACTTTTTCTTATTCTCTGAAGACCCCCAAAGGAAGTTGCAACTAAGCCTATCCACATTAGTAAGCACCTTTGCAGGAAGTGCACAACATTGCATCGCATAATTCGGAATTGTGGAAGTGACAGCTTAGGTGAGAACAAGCCTCCCTGCAAATGAGAGCAAGTTGGCTTTCCACTCCGCAAGCCTCCCTTGCACCCTTTCCAAGATAAACACAAAATCTTATGGCGTGCCTGAGTGTTTAATGGGGAAACCAAGATACTTTCCAAGCGACGGGGTAGACCAAAATCCCAAAATATTACACAAGTCAGTCCTACCATCTGTTGATACATTGGGAGAAAAGAAGACCCAAGATTTATCCTAACTGACCTTTTGACCGGAAAGCTCACAAAAGGACTCCAAAACATCCTTCACAACCACAAAATTTTTCTGATCCACCCTTGCAAACAACACCAGATCATCTGCAAAGAACAAATGAGAAAAAGCAATCCCTCCACTGGGGTCCACAACTTGGAATTACATTTTTTTGCTATCATAGCACCCAAAACCTCCATACACGAAATGAAAAGATACGGGGACAGCGGGTCCCCTTGTCGAATACCTCTGGAAGGGTGGAACAGCTCCAAAGCACCCCCATTGAAGAGAATGGATATTGAGGATGAGGAAACACAGCTCATAATAAGCGCGATTAGCTGGCTTGGAAACTTGAAAAAAATGAGGGTATCTTGAATAAAACTCCATTCCATGCGATCGTAGGCTTTATCCAAATCTATCTTAATTGCCATGTACCCACTTCTCCCCCTAGCTTTGGACATGGAGTGGATAATTTCTTGGACAATTATCGCATTGTCAATTCCTTTTCTCCCAGAGACAAAAGCAATTTGGAGTGGAGAAACCAAATTTGGAAGAAAATGCCAAATCCGAGCAACAATGATCTTGGAGACGATCTTGTAAATCATGTTACACAAACTGATAGGGCGGTAATGACCAAAGGATTCTAGATTACCACATTTTGGGATCAGGGTAACAATCGTTCTATTGAGATACTCAAGAATCCTACTGAAGGTAAAAATCTACTTTACTTCGTTCCTAACTAATTCCCTCACTAATAACCAGAAACGCTGGAAGAAGCCAGCGTGAAGACCATCAAAACCGGGAGCCTTAAATGCCTTAAGGGACCAAATGCCTACAGAGATGTCTTTATTCGATACTAGACGAGTAAGAATAGCTGAGTCATCCTCTTTTAAATATTTTAAATAGGTCTGTCAGAAAGGAGGGTCCCACATGGCAAGGGTAGAGTGGCTATGACTTGAAGAAAATAATTCGACATAACCATTTCTAATAAATTCAACTATTTCCTTTTCTCCTTGAATCCAATTACCAGCTCGGTCTTTCATGCAAGTGATTTGGTTTCTTCTTCTACACACTAATGACGAGGTATGGTAAAAACCGGTGCTTCTATCCCCCTCCACCAACCAAGTAATTCGGGATTTCATGGCCCATAATTCCTCTTCAAGTTTCCATATTTCCATGAATTCCCGCCTCAAATCCCTCTCCAAATCCACAAGAAAATTATTGGGATTGGTGGACAGAGCTGTTTGGACACCTCTAAGTCTCGCAACAACTCTCTTCTTTCAATGAAAAAGATTCCCAAAGACCTCCTTATTCCACACTCTAGCCTTTTCCGCGAAAATGGTCGTTGCATTAGCCAGTACAATAGGACTGTTCCAGGCATCACGCACTACATTTGGGAACTCAAGATGTGACAACCACATGGGTTGGAACCTGAAGGGGCGCTGGAATCTAACTTGTTGCCTATGCTCGAGACAAACCAAAATGGGTCAATGGTCTGATTGAAGTCTTTCAAGGTGTTTAACATTAGCTTCCGGGTAAATGTTATTCCATTCAGCATTAACAAAGACCCTATCAATCCTTTCCTGAGTTAGATCTGTCAATGGCCTGTGATTGGACCATGTGAAGTGAGGCCCAGAAAAACCAATGTCAATCAGCCTACAAGTGTCCAGACATTCCTGAAAGCGAAGCGCACGGCTAATATTGACTAGACGACCCCCAAATTTATCTTCACCCACCAAGACCTCATTAAAATCGCTTGCCACAACTCAAGGTAAGGAGTGAAGCCCGACTACTGAAGACAAATTTTCCCAAAGAAGACGTCTCTCGGCAAAGTGAGAACTAGCGTACACTGCGAAGAGCAACCATGAACCCTCTTGGTGATTTAGAGTGACCACTGCATTTATTTCCTGCTTTGTTGATGATAACTCAACCACTGCTACCTAAGACGAATCCCACAATAGCCATATACCTCCACTCAACCCAATTGTATTAGCGAATATAGCTCCATCAAAGGGTAGCTTGTCTGCTATCATTTTTGCTCTGTCACCACAGGCCTTCATCTCAATTAATATCATGATAGCCGGAGAGTAAGTTCGGACTAAATCAACAATAATATTACAAAGGGTGGGCTTCAAAGCCCTATAGCAATTCCATATGAGCATATCCATATATACAAAACTAAATAAATTGACAATCAAGAAGAAGGAGGAACATCACCTCCCACATCGAGTTTCAACTCCATATCTGGTGGTTCGGCCTTACCCAATTTATCATCCATGGAATCCACCTCATGAGCTGGAGTAACTTCTTCCATTTGATTCGCATGCCACGAGCAAAGGCTTGGATCAGTTCGCTTAAGCGAACAATTTGCTATATTCGCCTTGTCTGCCTCTAATCTCGAGCCCCCATCCGTCATTTGTTGGTTCGAGATTTCCAAGAGTGGAGTACGCAGTGAGTCTGAGCTAATAATGGTAGCCGTCCCCAACTCGCTCCCCTTTTCAGACCTCGTCTCTTTTCCCACCGTATCCAACACCTTCTCCATAACAGATTCCTCATCGGTCACCTTTTGCCTCATAGAGCCACTTGCCTTGAACTCTCTGATCTCTACCTTTGGCGACTCCAAATGCTCATGCAACTTCAGGCCAAATGGGTTCCCACTTACTTATTTCCAAACTAGAGGAGCCCCTGAGTCTTTCCCTTTTCGGGTAGGAAGCTCCCTGCTTTTCTTTTTTGATTTTAGGTTTTAGGAAAGGTGTTTGTCTTTTTGCTTTTGCAACATAGATCTTTGTTTATCACGTGCCACGGGTTCAGTCATGCGATCTACACAAGTGACAAAACTTTTAAGATTATCGATGGGCTTTCGCTTTCCTTCTCTGCTATGAAAATCAACTTCCGTTGGGCCCAAAGCTAAAATAAAGGGATTGGTCTCCTAGGTTACCCTTGGGCTTAGGTCTAGAGTGCCTAAATGGGAAGCCTAGACTTTGTCTTTCACTTATTGCAGGCTTGGTTTCCTTTTCTGTGTAACTAGAACCCACAGGCCAAACGTTTCTCCCTCCTCAGCGCCAAATTGGCTTTGAAATTCCTCCTTCTTTCCCGCGCCATCAACATCACCCTTCCCCACCGGTGTTCTCACCGTGTACGGGCACTTCTCCACCCGGTGACCCACACGGCCACACCCGAAGCATAAGGAGTTTAACCCCTCGTACTGCATTAGCTGTTCAATCCTTCCCATCTTGAGCAACTTCGTAATCGATTCATCAAGGTTAACTTGAACGCAAAACCTTGTGAACCTCCCTCGTGTTTCAGCAGTGGTATGGGTATCAATCCTAGGGACTGGCCCTATGGTTTCTCCAATAGCACTTAATGCCGACAGTTCATAATACTCAATAGGCAACTCGGGCAACCATATCCACACTGCCAATGACGACATATTGGCTTTGGACGACTTAAAGTTCAGCTCCCAGCCCCTAATGGACAGGTAATGGCCTCCCACAAACCATGGTCCATCCCTAAGCACCCTAGCATGATCCTCTCCGTTTTGGAACCTAATAAGGAAGAAATCATTTCCAAGAGCGACACAATCCATTCTTCCTATCAGCTTCCAGAGACCAAGAATGCGTGCATGTAGAAAGTGGAACCCCACGGTTTTCCCAAACAATTTGACAATCAAAGCATTTGCCCGTGGAACTCTAATCTTTGCTTTCATGGTTCTTGAAAAATTCACAGCTTTCTCACCCGCTGGCAGATCAGCAAACTCCTCATCCGAGTCCGTTTCCAACTCCATATTCAACCCAAAGTCAAATGCTTGTTCAAAAGCTCCCGGAATCTCTCCAAGAAGTTTTTCCTTATATGACTTACTCCCTTCCTCAGAGGAGGAAACAGGAGTAGTGTGTTGTGACCCCACGTTATGATTTTCCTTGACCTTCTTTGTACTGCGTTGTAATTCGTCATCTTCTTCCCTTGACCTCACCGCAACCTCACTCATGCCTCACTTTTTTAGAAATTGCATATTTAGCTTCTTAGTCTTAGTCGCCTATAATGTTTTGAATAAAAATCTTATTCAATAAAAAACAAAACAAAACAAAAACCAATTTCTCTATTGGATTTGGACCTTTTCTTCTTTCTTTTTTTTCTTTTTTTTGGGGCTAAAATGTTGGAGTTGGACCTTGTTCTCACAATACAATAATTTTGACTTGAAATATTTGGGGACAGAGAAGGAAAACCACCATTTTCTAGGAGTTTGACTTTGACATTTCAAACAGAGCCCATGTTTATAGGAATGGACATTTTTCCCAGTTTTTTCAATGGCGACTAGGCTAACATTACTTCCTTTTCTGGTTACTCTCTACTTCATCCATAAGATTCCATTGATGCTTGCTCAAAATGACCAGTTCATCTACAATGGCTTCCATCAAGCAAATCTGCATCTAGATGAAACCGCTCGAATCCACCCTAATGGTCTATTGCAACTCACCAACAATTCAGGAAAACATCTTGGTTATGCTTTCTACAAACTTCCTATAAAATTCAACACTTCTTCGGGTTTAACTCAGTCTCTTTCATTTTCCACAAACTTTGTATTTGCAATAGTTCTTGAAACACCATCGAAAGGTGGACATGGAATTGCCCTCACTATCAGTCCCTCATGGAAATTCACCAATGTTGTAGCCAGAAATTATTTAGGACTCTTGAATGCCTCAAATAATGGCCTTTCAACAAACCACTTATTAGCCATTGAGCTTGATACTATAGAGGGTCAAGAATTTCAAGATATAGACAACAACCATGTGGGAATCGATGTGAACAGCATGAAATCAATTGAATTAGCTACTGCAACCTACTTCTCTGATCAAGAAAGAAAGAATATAAGCTTGGAGCTAGTAAGTGGCAACCCAATGCATCTTTGGATAGATTACAATGAAACAGAAAAACTACTGACGGTAACACTAGCCCCGACCAGCATCCCAAAACCAAATCGGCCTCTCTTGTCAACACACATCAATACATCTCAAATTCTCTTGGAATCCATGTTTGTTGGTTTCTCTGCAGCCACTGGTACAGTTACAAGTGACCACTACATTCTTGGATGGAGCTTTAATAAAAGTGGACAAGCACAAAGCCTCGATGTTTCAAAGCTTCCTCAACCTCCCCGACAAAGGAAAAGCAAAGATAAACGGGGACAAATTATCATGATTTTGATCATAGCAGTAGTGGTTGTACTGATATTGGTTACTGGAGCTATTTTCATTTTGAGGAGGAAGAAATATGCAGAAATACTAGAAGATTGGGAAAATAAGTATGGTCCTCACAAGTTCAGCTACAAGAATCTCTACAAAGCAACCAAAGGTTTCTCAAACAAAGAGATTCTTGGAGAAGGGGGATTTGGAAAGGTTTATAAAGGAACACTTCGTTCTTCCAATAAACAGATTGCAGTCAAGAAGGTCTCCTGCAATTCCAAACAAGGGATGAAGGAATTTGTGGCTGAGATCATTAGCATGGGTAGGCTGAGGCACAGGAACTTGGTGCAGCTCCTAGGATATTGCCGGCGATAGGGTGAACTCCTCTTGGTCTATGATTATATGCCCAATGGAAGCCTTGACAAGTTCTTATATGGCAATGAAAAACCAAAACTTAACTGGCTTCAACGATTTCAAATCCTCAAAGGAGTAGCATTTGGCCTTCTCTACCCCCATGAAGAGTGGGAACAAGTTGTTCTACATAAAGACGTAAAAGCAAGCAATGTTCTATTAGATGCCGAATTAAATGGAAGGCTGGGAGATTTTGGCCTTGCCAAATTATGCGACCATGCCAATCCCCAAACCACCAATGTGGCTGGAACTGTGGGTTATTTGGCTCCCGAGCTTAGTAGAACAGGTCAACCACTTGCACTGATGTTTTGCTTTTGGGGCTTTCGTGCTAGAGGTGGCTTGTGGAAGAAAGCCTATAGAGCCACAAGGACAACCTGAAGAGGTAATTTTGGTTGATTGGGTCTTAGAGTGTTGGAGAAAAGGAGCCATCCTTGATGCTAGCGATCCTAGATTGGAAAGTAATTATGTGGTGGAGGAAATGAAGTTGGTTTTGAACCTAGGCTTGCTTTGCTCACACTCAACGCAAGCAGCCAGGCCTAGCATGAAGCAAGTGATGCAGTTTTTGGATGGCAACGCTGATCTGCCAGAATTACCACATGACAGTGCTTGTTTTGGTAACTTTACACGTGTTGAAGAATCTGAGATCTTGTTGTCAATTCCTCAATCATTTGGCAAGTATTTGTCGCCCTCCTCTAGCACAGATTCAATCCTCAAGTTTGGTCGTTGAATTACTTGCATATCATGCTATGGGTAGACAAGATCGTGGAACTATGCTCAGGACCAAATCAACCAGTGGCACACAAAGACATTGTCTTCGAGGGTGGAGAAAGGATAAAAAGGAACTCGTGAATAATATGATGTATACAGTCTTTCCCTTAATGTAGAATCTGATATTATCAGTATGTAACAATATAAAATATAATATTAGTAGGAATCTACTTGAGCTCTGAGTAGTACTACAATTAGATTAATTCAGTAGTTGCAAGCTTTATAGATCAAAATTAATGGAGTGAGTTGCAGAAACCAGATTGGGTTGCTCATCAAATTTTAGAACGTAGCAACCCATGGCCAGCAATCAATTTGTATGAAAATTATTGATTGCCTTCAAAAATTAGCTAGCTGTGCGGTTTATACTGAATTGCAGTGGCAAAACGGGACATAAAGAAGTTGGAGTGGCATCAGAAAAAAGTTCTCTATTTAAAATAATAAAAAGAGAGAGAGAGAGAGAGAGAGTACTAAATACACAGATCAACAAGTTTACCCTAATTGGAACCCAATCTCTACACTTGCATACTTCAACCCAGTGAACTTATTCATTACCGTGGCACACCATGAGGATCACTGCTCTTACATATTAAAGCATCTAAGAGATTAGCAAGTTCATCCCTATTAAAGAAGTATGGATATAGGTATGGTCTCTCTTGTGTGTGTTTTCACATGAGACCATGTGTGTTTGCATGCACACAACACACACAAAGCATGCACATGCATGTGTTAAGTTGATTACTCAAAA